>NC_056743.1:1906977573-1907047193 GCF_019279795.1 Protopterus annectens
ACAGCGTATTTTATCAAATGGTTTTATAAGGCTAATTAAGGTGAAACACAGAAAATAACCCCAGTAAATGAAATGTAAAGTTTGTAAAATAATACAGAATAATATTAAATAGAAATAAAACAATTAATTTAATCAATGATGAATCAGCCCAAACTGTCACTCAGCCACAAATGGGCGGGTATTACTGTAAGTGGCCAAACTGTCACTCAGCCACAAATGGGCGGGGATTACTGTAAGTGGCCACCCATAGAAAGTACTACTTCTTCAGTGGCACGCCCCCTGGATGGACATGCCCCACAAACATGCCCACAAACTTGTACATAAAAGTAAGTCACATAGTCAGAGCTGACTAGTAACTTCACAGCACTTATCTGCCTGCCTGAAGAATAAATCAATATCTACTGTTACCAACTGAACAGCTAATGGTGATTTTTTCCTGCTGAGCAACATTTCAGCTACGGTAATTGATTTTCACATACTGAACGATACTTTTGTTCTGCAATTATTGAAAGTGTAAGTGTTTTTCTTTATAATACTGGAATTGTTTCTCCTCTAAAACGTCTCTGAAAAGTCTTTTAAGCTCAGATTTAGGCAGTTATTATCCCCTTGACCATTAGGCTAAGGACTAAGTTTATTGCTTTTTGTTACTTGAGCCTATTAGCAAAGCTCTCACTGGGTAAGCTAAACTCACTAATAGCTGCCATAAGGTGTTTTGTGGTAGAATTGATTTGGTTTAATGTAAACCTTGCATCTAAGTACTTTTGAAGGGGGCAAGCCATCCCTGCACCCGCATATCAACAGACATCCCCCACACCACTTGAACTTAAATATACCTACTCTGAGATTGCACAACAATAAAGAAAAAAGAAAATTTCACTGTTGACAAAACTTGTTTCACCCTTTTCCCGTCGATCAGACAGCATGCAATTAAAGTGCTGTTGATGGGTCTATAGGATCCTCTTTTCAGCCATGGCAAAGCCTCATCCTGCGAGAAGCTGCTCTGAAATCTGCACCTTCACAACCAAGGCACAGTATCATGTTCAGCATCTCTTTGCTTTAGCCTACCTATAGGTTTTCAGAATTTCTGCCTCGATTTTATTTCCTCTCCAAAAAGTTTTACTGTGAATAAGACTTCTAGTAACTCAGTGCAACAGAGATCTTCATTCAGTATTTCTGCAAGTTTATGTATTAACATACAGGGAGTTCCTCGAATATTATGAAGGCATGCACTTACAAAAGCAGATGTAGCTGTGGGCGAGCTCTGTAGTAGAACTGTAACTATCCACTAAATAAAAACAGAGATATGTCAACTGTAACAATATGTTGTTCCTTACCTAGTCAGGTAGGGATCCTTTTAGATAAAGCAGGCTAATACAAACTAATAAGATTGAATGAAGTCAGCTTACGCAGAAGTTGTCAAATGCCCCTTTGGCAGAGTGTACTGTTGTAAGATAAACAGCGACTATAGCATCAAACTTTTCTTTAATGTCAGCACAATATCACCACTATTTCAAACCAAAATATGCTGTCAAACCTTAAATTTCATACACAGAGGGCAATGCGTTTGTCCTATGCTTTTGCCGCAGGTGCTGTGTATTAGCATTTCTGAAGTCAAACAGCTCAGAATAAAAGAAAACTGTTGCTTTCATCATTTTTCCCTTTGTGTCCATTTCCAGTTGGAATGCCTGCAGTAATTAATGTTTCATATTCCACATGCTGCTATAAACATCATGAAAATTGAAAGGGTTATAAAGTACTTTAGTAAAGGATAACAAACTACTTTGCACATGTCTTAGAGTACAGACTAACATTTCTGAAGCTTTATTTTGTAACTACAGAGTGTGAGGAGTAAGCTTGTCATGACCTATAATATAAGTGGAAATCCATGGGTAATAGAATGTTCTGGCTTGCACTTACGAATACGGTCTCACCACAAGAACACATAATATGTAATTTGCATCACATAAATACAACACCGAAAGAAAAAAAAATTGATAGTCTCAAGCAACTGTGAAGTACATAAATGCTTTAGCTTAGAACAGAATAGACAATATGTTGTTTTCTTTTAAACTGTATTTTTTTATATTAAATGAAGCCAAGTGGACAAACTTTCATGCTAGCCGTCCAACACTTGCTAAACAGTGCATTTCTCATCAGCATGTCAACATGGCCCTTTCAAAAGGACATGTACAATGGAGGTGAAATCATTCAGTGCTCTTTCTTTATCTTTTTAATGTCTGTCCTTGACAGCCTTGGGGACCCATGGGTCACTGACTGACCTTTTTATTCTTCTGTTGTGGATGTCAGACTCAGTCAAGGCCATAGGAGAAATGGGGGGTTATCCCCTAGTCCCCTCCCTTCCTTTCATGGCCATAAACAATTTGTAAAAGCTGAGCTTACAGTATCGGGTCTTGTGGTTTGTCCATGCTCACACACACACACACACACACACACACACACACACACACACACACACACACACACACACACACACACACACACACACACACACACACACACACGCACATGCACACACACACACATACACACACACAGACATATATACACACATATGAACACGTATATATACACACACACACACACACACACACACACACACACACACATACATGCACACAGACACACATATACATATACATATACATAAACACACATGCTCGCACACACACGTGTGTACATACACACACACACACACACACACACACACACACACACACACACACACACACTTACATATGCACACACATACAAACATACACACATATGCACAGCCAACCCTTACCAGGAGGTATGTACGCTCATACACAACATGCACTTATATAAGGGTAGTTTATCAGAATGCCAATTCACTCATAGCATACCTTTGGGATATAAAAGGAAACAAAAGCATTGGCAAAAAACCCACATGGACACAGGGAGTATGTGCAGAAAACACAAACGTTTCCCCAGCTGAGACTCAAACTGGAGAAGCCGGAGCTGCAAGGCAGCAATCTTAAGCATTGTACAACTGTTGCACCTTCACTTTTACATCTGAGCTCAGAAATGTACCCCCCTCATATGAAAATCCTGGCCAAAATATCCTTGTGCATCTGTAATGTGATCTGTGTGGGTCAGAATCAAACAGTTTTGACTTCTCTAGTCTATAAAATGGGATCACAGAATTCTTGTTTTTTAAATAATTTTATTAGATATTCAAAACAAAAGAAAATGAACAACAATGTATATAAATTCAACAACCTTACAAACATAATCTGTGAGATACATTAACAGCATTAAACAATATCTGAACGTATTTACGTATGAGCAAGATGTTTTCAAACCTCCACATGCATAGTTATCAAACCTAAACAATATTCATCCAATGTAGCTTATAACCTCTATGTTTATTCAAATGACAATACAAAGATGTCACCAATACCCAGATTTTAGGTTTCGATTATATTTAGAGTCCAAGATTTTCAGTATGTAATAATTTGCATCTCTTGAAGCAGTTTCAAATTACACAGTGCATTGTTCCCCATTGCCTTGCTATGACATTTTGGCACAAATGCTAATAGTGTTTGAGTGGTCAGTTTCTCCTTTCTTCAACTTGCTGCTGAGGTTTTACCAAACATCTTGATCCCTTCCCAGGACCAAGCAAAATTTTACCAAATATCTCATTCCCCCTTGAGTTGTCTGACTCCATCTTTGGTATGCTTTCCTACAGTCCTGAAACATATGAACCATTCCTGTATCTTTAAAAACTGCAGGCTTTTAGCTGACACTAAGTAACTAGAACATGCACTCTGAATGAGAGGTGTCTCCATACACCAACATTGCATTGGTTGATTGAATGAATGAGCTGCAGGAAGCTCTTTTTAAATGAAAGGAAGCTGTTTTCTTCTTTAGGATTTGATAAAGGTTCAACAACCGAAAGCGCTTATCCAGACAGCAGCAGCAGGATTACGTTTTATTTTGTTAATAAAGGAACTGATTTTAACAATTTCAACCATTTTACTTCAGCTTGGGTGGTAGCAGCAGGTTTGCTTTCACATTTACTTGGTTTCCATGCGCACTGCCTTTGGTGGTTTGCTTTTCACATTTACTTGGTTTCCACGCGCACTGCCTTTGGTGGTTTGCTTTTCACATTTACTTGGTTTCCAGGCGCACTGCCTTTGGTGGTTTGCTTTTCTCATTTACTTGGTTTCCACGTGCGCTGCCTTTGGTGGTTTGCTTTTCACATTTACTTGGTTTCCACACTCGCTGCCTTTGGTGGTTTGCTTTTCACATTGACTTGGTTTCCACGCTCGCTGCCTTTGGTGGTTTGCTTTTCACATTGACTTGGTTTCCACGCGCGCTGCCTTTGGTGGTTTGCTTTTCACATTTACTTGGTTTCCACGCGTGCTGCCTTTGGTGGTTTGCTTTTCACATTTACTTGGTTTCCACATGCGCTGCCTTTGGTGGTTTGCTTTTCACATTTACTTGGTTTCCACGCACGCTGCCTTTGGTGGTTTGCTTTTCACATTTACTTGGTTTCCACGCGCGCTGCCTTTGGTGGTTTGCTTTTCACATTTACTTGGTTTCCACGCGCGCTGCCTTTGGTGGTTTGCTTTTCACATTTACTTGGTTTCCACACGTGCTGCCTTTGGTGGTTTGCTTTTCACATTGACTTGGTTTCCACGCGCGCTGCCTTCGGTGGTTTGCTTTTCACATTTACTTGGTTTCCAAGCGCGCTGCCTTTGGTGGTTTGCTTTTCACATTTACTTGGTTTCCACGTGTGCTGCCTTTGGTGGTTTGCTTTTCACATTGACTTGGTTTCCACGCGCGCTGCCTTTGGTGGTTTGCTTTTCACATTGACTTGGTTTCCACGCGCGCTGCCTTTGGTGGTTTGCTTTTCACATTTACTTGGTTTCCACACGCGCTGCCTTTGGTGGTTTGCTTTCCACATTTACTTGGTTTCCACGCATGTTGCCTTTGGTGGTTTGCTTTTCACATTTACTTGGTTTCCACGCGCGCTGCCTTTGGTGGTTTGCTTTTCACATTTACTTGGTTTCCACGCTCGCTGCCTTTGGTGGTTTGCTTTTCACATTTACTTGGTTTCCACACGTGCTGCCTTTGGTGGTTTGCTTTTCACATTTACTTGGTTTCCACGTGCGCTGCCTTTGGTGGTTTGCTTTTCACATTGACTTGGTTTCCACGCGCGCTGCCTTTGGTGGTTTGCTTTTCACATTTACTTGGTTTCCACGCGCGCTGCCTTTGGTGGTTTGCTTTTCACATTTACTTGGTTTCCACGCGCGCTGCCTTTGGTGGTTTGCTTTTCACATTTACTTGGTTTCCACACGCGCTGCCTTGGGTGCTTTGCTTTTCACATTTACTTGGTTTCCACGTGCGCTGCCTTTGGTGGTTTGCTTTTCATATTGACTTGGTTTCCACGCGCGCTGCCTTTGGTGGTTTGCTTTTCACATTTACTTGGCTTCCACGCGCGCTGCTTTGGTGGTTTGCTTTTCACATTTACTTGGTTTCCACGCGCGCTGCCTTTGGTGGTTTGCTTTTCACATTTACTTGGTTTCCACACGCTGCCTTTGGTGGTTTGCTTTTCACATTTACTTGGTTTCCACGTGCGCTGCCTTTGGTGGTTTGCTTTTCACATTTACTTGGTTTCCACACGCGCTGCCTTTGGTGGTTTGCTTTTCACATTTACTTGGTTTCCACGTGCGCTGCCTTTGGTGGTTTGCTTTTCACATTGACTTGGTTTCCACGCGCACTGCCTTTGGTGGTTTGCTTTTCACATTTACTTGGTTTCCACGTGCGCTGCCTTTGGTGGTTTGCTTTTCACATTGACTTGGTTTTCACGCGCGCTGCCTTTGGTGGTTTGCTTTTCACATTTACTTGGTTTCCACGTGCGCTGCCTTTGGTGGTTTGCTTTTCACATTTACTTGGTTTCCACGCGCGCTGCCTTTGGTGGTTTGCTTTTCACATTTACTTGGTTTCCACGCGTGCTGCCTTTGGTGGTGAGCTCAGTGAATCTTGTTGTTTCTGTTGTTTTCTTGTCACTGAGCGCTCCACACCAAGCTTTTACACTTTAAAACAAGCTGAGTTTTTATTTTTTAAAATAAGATGAGCGCTAGAGCCATGGACATACAAAGAGGATTGTGAATAACTGCTTGACTAATATAAGCAATCCATTGCTTAACTTGAATTTAGAGAATGGGGGTATTAATACGTTGAAAATTACGCTTGACTCACAGAAGTTTGAAAATATTTTTAAAGATGTTGAGAACGCTGCATATAGACTGAAGTGTCTGCAGTGGCAGCATTTTCACATGGAGGCCTGCCTTCACCATCAGGTCATACTGAGGGGTTTGCAAGTAAGGTGTATGCCAACATATGGCAACACCTATCCAGACTTATTAGCCAAATGGCAAAAAATTAACATTGAAACCAGCTTCAACTATATGAAACTGATAATTGAGTTCTTTAAGCCACAAGAGGATGAAACAGCTCGGCTATTAGATACCAAACAAAAAGAACTTGAATCAATGGAACTCTCAGACAATGACTTGGTGAGGTTGGAAGAGCTACAAGACAAGTTAGAGGATTATGATACCAAATTGAAAAATGTAAAAGTACGAAATTAGCAAGAGACCTTAATGACCTCAGGAAGGGTCAACTGTTTGAATGGCCAAGGGAACAGAAAGGCTTATTCTCAGCAACAAATAGACAAAAACAGACATCTACAGCAAGAGAACAACCTTCTGAACCGATTAATGAAATAAGGCAAACAACTGGAGTAACAGCGGAGGCTGAAGTGTATGACAACAGAATCATGAACAGTAATAAGAAACAGTCAGCGAGAAGGAATGAATGTGTTCAGGAGTTAGTTGAAGGGATTACAGAAGCTCCAGATCCTGAAACACACATGCATCTAAGAGATGAGGCATCCATTAATAATGTTACTGAATCTACAGTATCCAATCCATCAGAACAAAGTAATAAAACTAGGCCCAAGGAAGGAGCACTGCATTTACGTTCACAACATCCACTCCCTTTTTTATTATAAGGGAAGAATGCACGACAGTCACGCTCAATAAGCAGGGAGAGGAAAAAGAGAAAAGTGTAAAGACGGAAACTGTAGATTCACTGGTATTAAATATATCTGGACATGAACTGAGTAGTAATGAAACGAACATCTTAAGGAGAGGGTTAAGTTTTATACCCTCCTTACGATCACCCTTGAGTGAATTCATGACAGACATAATGTGTTTTGGAAGCAATCTGACACTAAGGAATATTTTTGGCAATACTGAGACACAAGAACATGAACATAAAATCATACTTAAAAGACCTGGCACCTTTGTTCCATTAAGCCATCCCAATATAGATGTCTTCCTGCGGCTTTGTGAAAAAGAGGTAGAACAATATAGATTGAAAGAAAAGGACAGCATTTCTATAATCTAAGTTATCAAGAAAGGCTAGCATTGAATGAACTTCAAAGAAGGAGGGACATAGTGGTGAAAGCAGCAGACAGAGGAGGAGCTGTTATTGTGATGGATTCAGTAGGATATGACAACAAGATGAAGGAAATACTAGGTGATATAGCAATCTATCAAAGGATATCAAAGGGGGATGTTAATAAAATAATAGTGAATGTGAATGATGGCATCTATGAAAAGCTAATGAAAAGAACTATCACAAAAGAATTGTATGATTATGTTTACACACAGCATCCAAAGATACCTAACATCAATGGATTACCCAAGGTCCACAACAATTTGATGGATCCACCTTTAAGGCCAGTTGTCAATGGAGAAGGATGGGTGACTGAACACATTTCTATATATGTAGAAGAAGAATTGAAGAGATTACGACCACATGCAAGAACAGTTGTGAAAGATTCTGAAGTTTTTTTTAAAATGTCTTTATGAAAGCACAGCAATGAGGAAAACTTATGAAGGTATCATAATGGCAACTCTGGATGTGAATAGCCTGTTCATATCAATACCAAACGAATATGGAATAGAAGCAGTTAGACAATTTGGACTTAAATATAAGATCAATGATAATATAAACTTGATATGTAGTCTTCTAGATGAAATACTGTCTAACAATATCTTCGTATATGGGAATGAATATTATTGGCAGAAATCTGGAGTGGCCATGGGAACCCCATGCACCATCAGTTATGCCAACATAGTGTTGGCACAATGGGAGGAAGAATGGTGCTTGGATACCCTCAATAGCTGGAATAACAACATAGTTGTATGTAAATGTTTTGTTGATGACATCTTTATTTTATGGGAAGGTGCTGAACACTCTCTCAGAACTTTTGTGTCTTTCCTGGGTAACACCACATCTTTTTTAAGATTTGAATTGAATTTTTCTGATACTACCATCAATTTCCTTGATATCCAGCTGACACTGGATCATGTACATGGGATGGATACGTCTATGCACAGGAAGAAAACATGTTGTAATCACATGCTCCATAGGACCAGTATGCACCCAAAGCATATTTTTAAAAATATAGTGGAGAATCAAGTGAAACGTATATCAAAACTCTGCACTAAAGATGAAGCTTTTGAAAAAGAAAAGGAAAGGCTTATTGATAACTTTATGGAAAGAGGATATAATAAGGATGAAGTCATAAAAAGCATGGATAGAACATCAGACTTACGAGTTGACAAAGGAAGACCATATTTTTCCCACTGGTTGAGTAAGGAAGAAGAGAAGAATAAGACGGAAACAAGATGTGATTTTGTCTTACATACAGCAGTGACGATGCATTCATACTAGAGACCAGAAAAAAGAACTGGTCTGCTCTGACTTCAGATGAGAACCTCAGGAACATAGTAGGGGAGACACACAGTTTTTCTTTTAAGAATAGGAAAAATCTGAAAAGGCCCTTATGCCATGGGAATCGTCAAAACTTGGACACAGAACATTCACCCACGAATAAAGTAGGCACCTATAAATGTGGATTCTGTAAAGCATGTCAACATATTAAAACAGATAATTTATTTATACATCCAACACCTAAGAAGGAATACAAGTTCAAAGGGTTTGCGAATTGCAGAAGCAAAAATGTGATTTACATTGCTCAGTGCCAATGCTGCCAGCTTTCTATGTGGGGAAAACAAATAGAATGTTCAAGGAGCGCATCCTGAGACACCGTCAGGATATTAGAAAACAAGTAAATACGAATGCTCTATATGGTCATATTAAAGGTAATGGAGACCACACTTTTAAATTCATGGTCATAAGCAGGCTTGTAGAAACAATATAAGAAGGGGATCTGGCCAATTATACTGAAACTGAGGAAACAAAATGGATTATGAACCTTAGAGCGGACCAAAAACCTGGTTTAAATGAAATTGTACCACACAAACCAATCATGAAAGGAAGGACTCTAAAGAAATAATGCATATGCATGAATCCTGTGTTATTTCAATTTAAAAACAACAGGCTTTTAGCTGACACTAAGTAAATAGAACATGCACTCTGAATGAGAGGTGTCTCCATACACCAACATTGCATTGGCTGATTGAATGAATGAGCTGCAGGAAGCTCTTTTTAAATGAAAGGAAGCTGCTTTTTTCTTTAGGATTTGATAAAGGTTCAACAACCGAAAGCGCTTATCCAGACAGCAGCAGCAGGATTACATTTTATTTTGGGTGGCAGCAGCAGGTTTGCTTTTCACAGAAATCTAAGAAAAAGGGAAAATGAAATTGCAGACTGTGTTCTGTAAATGTGAATGATATTAAGAATATAGTAAGAAGAACAGGAATGTTGGAGTGGTATACTACATGTGATGTAGATGTAATTATATGTAATTATATTAGAAGACACAAACATTTTAGCAAATGAAGACAGATTATAAGCACAGAAACTATGAGGAAGAAAGATAATCTGGAATTCTGGAAATGAGAGATGCTCTGGAATAGCCATATTCTGTAGAAATACAGTAACGATATTAGATGTATCTTTAGCAAAAATGGAAAGATTAACCATTGTAGATTTAAAATGGAAAGAACAAGCATGTAGAATTATAACTTTATATGATTATACTAATTGTACAGAAAGGGAAAGCTTGTTACATCAGATTATAGACTGTGTAGTGATAAATGTGAATATTATAACAGGAGACTATAATTGTGATTTCAGAGGCAAGTGTAAAAAGAAAGGAAATTATGTAAGAAAAATTATAGAAATGATAAGATGTAGTAAGTTAAAACTTTGGGACAAAATTAATGGACTTACAAAAGGGGTACATATAGAACTGAAATAGTTTATTTTATACTATCAGAAGGTTTAGTTACAGGAGAAGGGGAATAGTTATCATGATTTTCTGATCATCTTGCACTATGGTTAGAGAAAGGAACACACAGAATATATAAAAATAGACAAACGAATAAAAAGGATGAATGAAAAAACATGGAACGAAGAAAGAAGAGATTAGTAATAAACTTATGGAAAGATCATATCACTATGAGAACATTTTATAAAAAATTATCTGAATGGTGGATGATATTTAAGGAAAAATACAAAAATACTTTTTTACAGTGGCAATATGATGTGAGAAAAGTAGAGAAAGAAAAATATAAAAAGAACATATAATGATACAGTGGAAGATTTAGAACATAACGACAGAAAGTACTTTGACAAAGAAAAATAATTACATGAAAGAAATCAAGAAAAAATACAAGAATTGTTATATAAGCAAAGATATTATTTTACAAGGAAAACGAGAAGAAGTATTGAGGTATTTAAGCATATTAGTAAAGAAAGATGGTAGTGTAATAAGAGAAATAAAATGCAAAAGGAAAAATGGACAAAACTCAGGAAAAGATTATAAATAGTGTAGTACAACTTGTACAAGGAATTGTTAAAGGAAAAAAGGTAGTTAACAAATAAAAAAGGTTAACAGAAAAAGACAATAAAGGCAATAAAGAGTTAAAAAATGAGATTTCTTTAAATGAGCTAGATAAAGTTTTGGGACAAGTGAATACAGATTTGGTTATAGGCTGGAATAAGTTACAAAATGTATACAAATTTAAGGGACTGGCAAAGAAATGCTTTTTAAAGATTTTGAATGAATGGTTACCTGAAGCTTATGTGTATAAAACTTTAGTTAGTGGAATACTTAAATTCATACGGAAGAAGAAAGATATAAGATGATCAAAATGGAGACTGATTCTATTGAATAGTAATGATTATAAGATCTTTATGAAAAAAATACAAACGAGATTTGAAACTAAGATGGAAAACATTATGGATGATAGTATGTAGAGTATAAAGGGGAGTCAAGAATTATTAATGATATTTACAGAAACTGAGGATGATATTATGAACAGAAAAGAAGAATCATGATAGGAGACCGTAAGAAGGCATTTCACACAATTTCACATGAAATCTCATGGGTAATAATGAAACAATATAAATGAGAAAGTTTGGAAATGATGTATGTCAATGTAACACTACCACCTGTGAGACATGCACTTATATAGCCAAACTGGAAGCAAAGCTCTCTTCACCAAAGACTGGCCAAGACAGTCAAGAGGAGAAGGTAAACACTTGCACCGCACCACACTCATCACATAGTCCCTCAAAACCTGCACCACCAAAACACACACCTACATTCACAGAGGCTCTCAGTACAAATCTGCCCAAACAACAGAGACCTCCAAAGCAGAAATGCAAGCAACCTCCACCCCCCCCAACACAACCCAAATGATACATAGTGTGCATACTCAGTGTGCCACTCAATTACAGCCCATAAGACATAATGTACCCAACACTCTAGTCATAGATGACTCTATAGTCAGGCACACTGATGTTCCACTCACCAGGCTAAACAAGGAAAAAGTTACTGTCAGCTGCCTGTCAGGTGCAAGGATCTGCCACATAACACATGCACTCAGCTCACTCCACAACAAGTACAAATATGACTCTGTTATTGTCCATGTTGGTGTGAATGACCTGAGACATACCTCCCTGGACTACATGAAAAGAGACATGGAGGAGCTCTCTGATCTTGTAGCCCAGGCCAGTAAGACCCTAGCCCTGAGTAACATCCTGCCATCACCCAGAATGACACCACAGTACAAGGACAAAATGATTGACTTTAACAATTGGCTAAGCTTCTGGTGTCATTCTAAGGGAATCCAGTGTCTGTCTGCCTGGGATGACATGATCGACAGACCACACTGCTTTGCCAGAGATGGCCTGCACCTGTCACCCTTGGGATTCTGGATACTGGCAAAAGCTCTTGCCACCCCTATAGTGCCTTTTTTAGGCAAGGTTCAGATGGCAAATTCACCACCATAACAGGTACAAGCAAGCAAAATCTGAGGGTAATGCTACTCAATGCTAGAAGTCTAAACCTCAAAATGCACTCACTCGAGGCACTCCTTAAAATGGAGAACATTGACATCTGTGCAATGACAGAGACCTGGTTCAAAGCTCCAAAGAGCACCCCTGCATTACCAGGCTATAATTCATACCACACCTTTCGGCCACCAAACCAGGACCGAAACACTAAAGGTGGAGGCGTGTCCATATTCATTAAGGATATCCACACCTCGAAGCAAGTTGCTCACCATAATGCATCCGGGATTATCCAAGTTCAACTAACTCTGGGCAAAACCGCAATCCAGACTGTAGCTTGCTACAGATTCCCCCCCCACCACCACCATGCCCCAGGATTCCCACTCCTCTTTTCTTGATACACTGGAAAATATTAAAGTACAACCCAACACTCTAATAATGGGTGATTTCAACTACCCTACCATTAACTGGGAAAACTACTCATGTACCAACTCTTTTGCTCAAAGTTTTCTGGAAATCATCAATTCCAACGCTTTGGATCAACTTATCCACACCCCTACCAGGGGCAGCAATATCCTAGACCTGGTCATCACCAACATGGGTGACTGGTGTTCCACACCAAAGATCAGCTCCTCGTTGGTCAGATCCGACCACAAGCTAATCACCCTAGACATCCACATCCAGCTCCCACCCCCATTAGGAAAACAACCATAAAAAATTTCTCCAAAGCCAACTTCACGCTTCTTAAGACAGAAGTGGCAAACTTCACAACACCCATGCAGATGGACAATAGAGGTAAGATTGCTGAATCCTACACAAATGCACTTTATAAGCACTTAGACGAGTGCATGGATTGTGCTATCCCTAACAGAACCAAGATGCTATCCTCCAAAAAAGGAAGCCAATCTGGTAGTCTTCTGCCATAAACACACTCTACAACAGAAGAAAGAAACTGTTGCAAAAAAGAGTAAAATCCCATGATTGGAGGAACTCCCTGGTCAGCCTCAGTAAGAAGCTGAGATCCCTCATAAAATCTTCCATAGCTAGTTATGAAAACAATATTGCCACTGATTCTAAAGACAACCACAAAGCATTCTCTAGCTATGTCAAAAATCTCAATGGCAACACTCAGATCTGCTCTGAGTTACAGCACAATGACACTAAATATACAGAACCAACTGATATTGCCAATATCCTGGCAGATAGGTTCAGTGCTAACTTTACCCCCCTCTCACCCCCTAAAGGGCCCGTCTTTATACCGGAAGAATGCAAAGTTCCTGTGATCATGGCTGCACAGGTAAAAACTTCACTCTCCAAAGCCAAGAACACAGCATCCATAGGACCTGACAACATCCCAGGCTGCCTTCTACATGAACTACAGAATGAACTGGCACCCCACCTAAGTACCATGTTCAATCATAGCCTCACCTCAGGCTTTTTGCCCATTGAATGGCACACCATGACACTTATCCTACTCCATAAAGGGGGGGGGGCACAACAGACCCCGGGAACTACTGCCCCATTAGCCTGACGAGCCTCGTCTGCAAGGCCATGGAACGTATCATCATAGAACTCATAGCCAAAGACATTGGAGAGCTCCAAACTCTGGACCCCACACAGTTTGGGTTTGTGAAAGGCAGATCATGTCTCCTAAACCTGATAGACCTCTTTGAAGTAGCCACCAAAGCCATAGATGAGGGTAAGGTGGTTCACACAGCCTATCTAGATCTCGCCAAGGCATTCAACACCACCCCCCACTCTGGAATTATAGATATACTCACTAAACTAGGTATAAATCCCTATGTCACAAGATGGGTTACCAACTGGCTTACTGACAGAACCCACACTGTGAAAGTAGCAGACTCCAAATCAGACTTCAGACAAGTGACAAGTGGAGTACCACAGGGTTTAGTCCTGGGTCCTCTCCTGTTTGGTATCTACTTCTCTGAAGTACAGGCTAACACAGAAGGTCTTTGGCTAACTAAATTCGTAGATGACTGCAAACTAGGAGCCACAATTGAAACTCCTAACGATGTGGATATCTTACAAAAGGGCCTCACTGAGACAGATGCCTGGTGTCAAAGACATGGTCTCAAGCTCAATGCCAAAAAGTGCATTGTCATCCCCTTTGGTAAAAATTCTGTACCCATGAACTACCACATAGGCAGTAGTCAACTTAACACTGAAAGTGTGATAAGAAACCTTGGGGCACAGGTGGACAGTAGTCTCTCCTTTGATAATCACATTGCCACAGTGGTCAGGAAATCCTTCTATGTGTTACACCTCATCACAAAAGGTTTCTCATCCAGAAAAAAAGAGGTCATTGTTCCCCTCTACTCATCACTCATTAGACCCATTATAGAGTACAACGCCCCTTTTGGTATGTACCTCACAAGACATCTACAACAACTGGAAAGGCCGCAAAAATACCTCACAAAGAGGATTACTGGCCTCAAACAGATGACTTATGCAGACCGTCGCATATCGCCTACACAGAGGCTATCTCTGCCTAACATACAAAGCTATGTCAAACCTAGAGCTGTTGGACATGCTCCACTTAAAGAAATCCCAATCCCTTTGAGCTACACTCTCTAGGGACCGAAACCTTGTCACCACAATAAATAGAACATGCTGGAGGGATAGATTCCTGTCCCAGAGACTTCCCATACTCTGGAACAGACTACCTATCTTTGTCAAACAGAGCTCCTCATTAACACTATTCAAGAAAAATCTTGATGATTGGATGGGTAATAGGAAATTCACCCTGGGGATCACTTCTGTGGTTCTGCTTGACAGGGGCTCAGGAAAATAATTTTCTTGGGTGGCGAAAGCCAGGGTACCTTTTTGGCTAGGCTTGTATAGGCCCTAGGGCCAATAGCCTAGTACTTACCTATGAACCTATGAACCTATAAAGTAATAATAAAATAAAAATACTTATAAATGGTTGGTTAAGCCAAAAGGTACATATGAAGAGTGGTGTAAGGCAGGGATGTCCAATGAGCTGTATACTCGTTGCATTAGTTATGAATATGATAATATATTAAATAAATTGCAAACTGAAGGAAGCTCAGTATATAACACCTAAAGAATTAAGGATTCCAATTCTGTTAACATATGCAGATGACATTGTAATGATTGCATAAAACTAAATGTGGATAAAAAGTAATAATTTTCCCAAATTAGTTTCTAGATATGATAGGGATGGCTTTAAATAAGGAGAAAAGTAAAGGATTAGATTATGTAGTAAAGATCAGGGTATATCTTTTACAAGGAATGACATTTCTTTGTTGAGAATAAAATTTGGGAATAAAGATATAAGCAGAATTCAATGGAAAAAAACAATGGAAGAAATAAAACAAACCTGTCTTTCTGAGATAATATAAATTATCGTTCTGAAAAAAAGCTTATTTGATACATTTAGTACTGATGGGGAAAATGGCATAATTAGCAAGTGTATTCATGTTGCTAACAAAAAGGAATTATTGCAAATAAGTTTTCATTTATATGGGGTTCTAGATTAAACCCAGTAAAAAGAGAAGTTTTGTAGTAAGTAAAGAAAAAGGAGATTTAAGTTAATTAACCTAGTTGAATACACTGCTTCATTACATTTGTACTAAGTGTTAAAGTGGATTTTTTGTAAAAATGTATAAATGTAAGTATGATAAATGTCCAGGTACGGTAGAAAAGTAAAAGAGAAAAAGAGTGTATAAATAGGGGCATAAAATATTACCAAGAAAAAAAATTCTGTGGAAAATAAAGACTGATGATATAGAAAAATATAGACAAGTATGCCATAAGAATGTAGTGATAAGACATTACTATGTAAAGCATGGGAAAATCTAACAGATGAAAAAAAAATAAAGCTATAAAACTAAGAAGCAAATGGTGTAATCAGTAGCTAGAATGCCAACATTTTTTTGGAGACTGGTAATAGATAAGTTGCTAGTGGAAGGAAATATGCCATATAAGAGAAAAATGACAGAATGTGTTTACACTGTCAACAAGAAGAAATTACTGAACATGTTTTCTGAAATGTAAAAGAGTAACAAAGTTATGGGGAAAAGTATGTAAAGATTTTTTTAAGATATTAAAGAAGTGGATAAAATAAACACGGACATGATTAAATATGGCAATTATAAAAATAAAAGTAAAAAATATGTTAAAAGAATACACAAAAAGTTATTTTCCTATATGAGTTATATGGAATGAACGAATAAATGACATTATGCTTAACAGTAAATGGATTTTACCAACAATATTAAGTAAGATCAGATGGTACTAAAATCATAGAAAATGTCCACAGGGCAAACAGCACAATCTAAAAACTAATTTATTGAAACAGTACCCGAGTGCTTTTGTTCCAACAGTTGCAGAACTTCATTAGAGTGAAGAGTACCTGATGCACCACATATTTAAAATATATGACCCTAATCACAGTAGAACGAGTAAATTCATTCAATTAACTTAATTATCTCTTAAAGGTACACAATAATAATGTTAAAACACATACATTTCTGAAGTGAATCATAGAGAAGTATGTAAATAGCAGGAGCAAAAGTAAAATAGTAAAAATAAAGGGAAATCACAAAAATGAAATAAAATAAATGAATCTTGACAATCCAATACCAAATGCATAGCCCTAAGTTTAAGCACACTGCTAATGAAAAAAAAAACATATTTAAAAAAGGAAAAACACTGGGATTAAGTTTAAGCTGCCAACAGATTTCACAAAACTTGAGCATGTTGTTGGCATACCCCCTCTATGGTTGTGTTCTATAAAATCCACTACAAAAAACACAAACTTCTTAAAGATATTACGAACTAAACTGTGTTTGCAAAAATCCTTAGTGTTTTTTTTCTTTTTTAAAGTCATAATAGTGTTCCAGGATTCTGTTCTTTAGTTTCCGAGTCATTTTCCCTATGTATTAAGCAGGGCAGGAAACACACTGATAGAGGATTCACAGGTCACTCTGAAGAGACATTTTTGTTTATTTATTATTTATTTATTTAGCATTTGCTTACCGAGAAAGTCTGACTTGGAACAAAGTCAATTTTTAAGGAAGGCCTGGGGAGAAACACTCTAGACACAAGTCTTTGTAATGTGGGAGGAAACTGGAGCACCCAGAGGAAACCCACATGATTGCAGGGAGGACATGCAGACTCCACACAGAAGGCACCCCAGCCAAATTCAAACTGGAGAACCTCTTGCTGTGAGCCGTCAATGCAACTGCTGCACCTCTGTGCCATCTGACAAGGCAGAGTGCTGTCAAATGCTTCAACACTAACATGTGGTCCTTAGCGAATATAATGGCATTGCTTGCAGTGGCCATATTTGCTCATTTGTGGGCTTGCTTAAAGGAAGAATCTGTTCAGATTCAAGTCAAATTTTGATGTTTCAACCTCTACTGAAAACTATTAGTGGAAAATGCCCTAGCCTGGCCTTCATTTTTCCAGTGAAAATTAAATTCCAATTGTCAGAAAAAGTCTTCACGTATTTGTAGTCGTCACAAGCATAGAGTATCGCAAAGGACAAACTGTGGTGTAAATTCTTGTTGTAGGTAGAATTAATGCCTTCAGATGTAGTCCCATCAGTGATGTTTGGTTTGCCCAACAAGGGGCAAAGCTTAGAACTTGTACCTCTAATGAGTTCTTTTTTGATGTCTAACAATAAATTATTGGGATAGCCTTAAGCAATAAATAAAGTAATCAGGAACTCTAACTCATAAAAAAATAGCTGTGGACACTAATGAGTCTAGACAGGTGAACCATTTAGCCCTTGATTATACCACTCTTTTGATGAGGAAGATAACAGCTATCAAAATGTAAATGTGGGTTGGAAAACATTTTCTTCCTGAAAATGTTAGAGGTGTAATTTTTGAAGACTTTGTTTTTCCCAGTGGTAGCATGTAGATAGTCAATACTGTCAAAACTAATATGGTGTGTAAATGATAAAAAGGCAGTTGAAGTATCAAATGCATGTTTAAATTGTGACCACTGCTCAGGAGACCCCTTCCAAATGATGAGGATTTCATACAGGTATCTGAAGTAAGCTGCCACCAGGTGAAACCATTCAGAGGTGAAGACAAAATTCTCTTCCCAGAAGTTTGACACTGTTTTATGTAAATGAGGGCACACACACTGCCTCCATAGCAACACCTGAAACCTGGTGGAAATATTCACCTTCATAGTAAACAGTTATTCTGCAGTACTTATTCCAAAAGGGTCTCAATTTGTTTGATCTGGAGGACAGAGAAGGATTCATTGTGTTTAAGTAAGGTAGCCAAAAATGAATCCATGCCAACATTGTGAGGAATAACATTGAAGGGATTGGTAACATCCACTGTAATGAACCAATAATCATTATTGTAAGGAACATGCTTCAACCTTTCTAGAAGTTGCCAAGAATGACTAAGAATGTGTAGTTTAGAGTCTAGCAAATGTTTACAAGTAACGTCTATAAAAATGGCAAGAGGTTCAGTCTTAGACCTTGTGGCAACGACAGTGGATCTGAAAGGTGGATTTAATGGTCTCTTGTAGATTTTATAAATCCTGAAAATAGATGGTATAAGGGGATTATCCACTTTAACAACATTGTAAGTTGGTATATCAAATACACCTTGAATTAATAGAGCCAGTAGTGTTAGATCAATTTTACTATATGAAATATTTATTTCAATCTTAGAGACCCTCTTGTATGTGTTCTCATCTGCCAATAATTCAGGCATTTTAATGAAATAATCAAAAGAGTCCATAATAACTATACCTCCCCCTTCTCCAGGTACATAATCTAGAGAGTTCTATTGCTTCTGATAGACTGTAAAGCTTGTCTGTCAGGGGTGTCTAGTTAAAGGACTTCAAAGCACAGTTGTTCCAATACTTCTGAAGCCCTGTTCACAGACACTTTTGAAGGCTACCATAGGTTTAACTGGAGGTAGGAAAGCAATTTTCCTTTTGAGATTTAAATATGTTGCTTCTCCAGGAGTTAAGGTGTTACCAAAAAAAAAACTTAAATTGAGCAATCTGGTGTACAGCTTTAATTGGGCCAGCACCTGGACAAGATCCATGTTAAAGGACGGAACAAAACTGAAACCATTTTTAAACAGATAAGTCACAGGTTCAGAAAAAGATCTGTCATTAAGACTAAAAATTGAAAACGTATCCGTTGAATCCATGGAGGTGGGGGTCGGGGATAACCCACCAGAACTGTACCACCCATTTTCTTGTTTCCCTTCCCCCTTCGTGGAAGCTTGTGTTGTAATTGTTCCTGTTGTTTGTAGGGTTGAAATGTACTGGATGTCCACATGGATATGAGTTCGGATCAATCCTTTCCCTTTCTAAATGTCACACTAAAGGGGATTCCACTGTGGTGTGGTCAGTGTGTGATAGAGGCTGTTGTTCCAACAAAGGTGGATCATAGAATTAGCATGACTGTTGTCAATAAAAGATGATCCATCGCTGTTGTTCGGGGGTGTAGGGTAAGCTCGGTCATTGTTGTATTGATTTTGGTCCCTTTCCAATTTTTCAAGTTTATGTAACCCATTGGATTGTGATGCCTTGTTAGTCCTGGGAAAAATGTTGTTAAACTGCTCATTGTATCCAGAAAAAAGCAATGTGTTGGTAACAGAATTGTGTAATGCCTTAATGTCCAAGTTGAGCTCATTAAGTTTGGCCTCATTGTCAGCCTTTATTTATTCTAACATTTTAATTCCAGTGCTGTTAAAATAAACCAATAAGCCCTTTAAACAACATAGAGTCAGAAATGAGATTGTTTGGGTACTTCTACAGTTGGAGACCTTTGGGAACAATATATCTCTGTATATATTCAGATAGATAAACATTTTCCAACCGAAGACCTTTCATGTTCCTTAATTTGTGTTCAAAAATATTAAGTTGAGTTTGCAAGGTAGCATTAGAGGCAATGTTTTTAGTTGAAAGTGTAGATCAGAGTGTGTGATATACCTTTGAGAAGGATTCCAGTGAGTGGGCATGTGCATATAAGTACTGAGCATGTGCAAGCAAGACTGCCATTTTGAGTGAGTAACCAGAGTGATAGCATGCATATGTGTAGTAGTCAGTCAGTTAGACAGTTTAAGTTTAATGTTCCTGCCAACCATCCTGATTTGGTTGTATGCAATAAACTACTTAAACAAACACCCGAGCCTCATCATCTTATTTGCATGTACAAGACGAGTGACAGAAAGTTTAAATGGCTCATAGGAATGTAACCAATGTTCAAAGTTACCTTGTTCAGTCATTGCGGGATGGTTTCTGTTTCCACCATCACTGCTGGTAGTCTCCATGTGATGAATGTCCATAAACTGGTCTCTGTGCATATCACTAATAGTAGATTGTCCGTTGTTGCAAAAATTCTCAAGGGCAGCAGCCATAGAAGAACTGCTAGATCCTTTGACATTTTCTTCAATAATAGGTCGAGCCAAAGAAGGGGTAATGTATTGGGTAAGCTGTTGTAAAACGACCGTCCGCACCCCCAGCAGGGGGTGGGAGTGACTAAAAGAACTCAAAGGACTTTGCCGAATTAGAGGGAAGTTTTCCATAGACATGCTGTTTCCATAAGTGGATACACCACTAAACAAACAAAGAACCAACAAAAGGCGTACACTAATAAGTACTAAAAGCAAAGAAAATGTCCATGGGGCAAACAGCAATGTCTACAAACTAATTTATTGAAACAGTACCTACATTTAAGCACACTGCTGAGGGAAATAATTTCACTTAAACCAGGAAAAACTCTAGAATTAAGTTTAGGCTGCCAACAAATTAATGAAACTCAAGGATGTTGTTGGCATCCCCCTCCAAGGGTTGTGTTGTATAAAATCCAGTATAAAAACACAAACTTCTTAAAATTATTCCAAAGCAAACTGTAGTTGTATAAAGCATCAGTGCTTTTTTAATGATTTTACTTTTTTAATGTCATAATTGTGTTATTGGATTCTGTTTTTTAGTTTCTGAGTCATTTACCTATGTAATAAGCAGGGCAGGAAACACACTATGCAAGGTATACAACCACAGAGGATTACAGTTCCCTCTGCAGGAACAAGGCCAAGTGCTGTCGAATCCTTCAACACTAATGTATGGTCCTTCATGAATTGTGTGTATTTTAACATTATTGTTTTTTACCTTTACACAATAATTGGTTTAATTGAATTAATTTACTTGTTCTACTGTGTTTAGATCATACATTTTTACACATACTTTGCATCAGGTACCTTGTTTAATGAAGTTCTGCAGCTATTGGAATGAAGACATTCAGGTACTGTTTCAATAAATTAGTTTTTAGACATTGGCGACATTAAATAAAGTAATAATAAAGTTAAAATGTGTTGCAGTAGTATCTGAGTATTGTTTAGTATCTAACTGAGTATTGTTTAGAATGTAACTGAGTATTGTTTTGTCTACAGGTTTTCAAGCTTTATCCCTTTCTTTCATGTGTTGCTTTGTTTGCCTAGTTAGCCAAGGTGCAGGCTGTAACCTGTACATGAATAAAAACACTATATTTGTTAAAAAATATTATGGGTACTCACCAACCTCTATTCTTTTTGCTGCTGCAATGATCACCAAATGGCAGATTGGTCATCAGAATCATCTTCTTCGTAAAGTAAAGAAGGCTGAGCGGATGATGGTTGGATGACATCCGAGGCAGATGATGTTGATGGCAGAAGCTTTGATAAGGGACACTTTTTTTCTCGACTTTTGTGGAAGAACATCGTGATAGGGAGTTGTTGCTATTGCCTTTTCAAGTCAGTAAACATTTGCTAGGGAGGTTGCAAGACTTCCATTATTATATGTGTAGTTTTAATGCCATGTTCCATCACAGGATCATAATCTATTATTTTTTTCCTTAAGTTTTGTGCCACTCAAACCACTTTGCCAAATGTTTCCAGTGTCCACATTGCTGGTTCTTCTTCATTTTGTTCTTCTTCCTCATCCTCTTCCTCTGTAGATGACTGACTAGGTCTTCCAACTTCTAATTGCCAATTCAACATGTTCTTCAGCTAGCATGTCAATGAATCCCTCATCACCAGCTTCTCTTGCTGTTTGGATGATCTTCTTTCATTTTCTGTCAATCCTTGGCAAGCCTTTGAAATCCTGGATAATGTCACTTCACAAATTCCTCCAGCATGCATTGACCATTTCTGGATGTAATTCATCCATTGTTGCTTTGACAAAAATTATTGCATAAGCAATTGTGAAAGGTTTCCAGCAGTCCTTGACTTGAAGGTTATCTTTGGCATAAATGGCTGCTCAAATCATCTCAAAGACCTGGCAAGTATATGAGGCATTGACAGACCCAATTATAGCCTGAAGCAGTGAGGTCATGTTTGGTGGCAAAAATACCACTTGAACATTTTCATTCTTAATGCTGATGGACTGAGGATGGCCAGGCACATTGTCTGTTATCAGCAAAACTTTTAATGGCAACCCTTCCTTCTCCAAATATTCCTTGACTTCAGGGATAAAGCATTGGTAGAACCATTCAGTGAACAGCACTGCTGTGACCCATGCCTTGAGGTTATGTTTCCAGAAGAAAAGCCAAAATGTTTTGTTTATGTTCTCGAGTGTGTGATGATTCTTTGCATGGTAAACAACAGCAGGCTTGAGCCTATGTCCGGCTGCTTTGCTACACAGTACCAGGGTCAGTCTGCCTTTCCATGCTTTAAATCCTGGCACCTGTTATGCACTTTTGTGAATACAGGTCCTGTTGGGCTTTTTCTTCCAAAACAGGACTGTTTCATTACAGTTGAAAACTTGCCTAGGATTGTATTTTTCCCTCCTTGATAATTTTTTTAACTCGACCAGAAACACGGCAGCTGCTTCCTCATTGGCAGATGGAGCTTCTTCTAAAATTTTAATGTTTTTGAAATTGAACCTGTTCCTAAACCTAAGCAACCATACTCTGCTTGCTGTTAAAGGCTTGCTTCCCTCTTTCATTGCATCTTTCAGTTGAAAGTCCTCACATAAGCTTGAGGTTTTTTGCCGTAACATGTTGCTATCAACAGGTATCATCTTTCTATTCATATCTTACTCATATCAACTCAGAGTTTGCTGATGGGAGCAGTTATAGAATCTCTAAATGATGTTATCTTACAAGAGAGTCTTATGCAAATGATCGGTGCCAAAGTCAATGGACTTAAACTCAATGCAAAAAAAATGTACTATCATCCCTTTTGGTAAGGGTGATGTTCCTGCTAATTACCACAGCAATAGCAACACCCTAAGTATGCACTTACTGGTGATAGACATGGGCACACAAGTTGACAGCAACCTTACCTTTGATCAACATGTCTCCACAGTGGTAAGAAGGACATATTGCCCATCTCATAAGTAAGGGCATTGCCTCCATAAAAAAAAGAAGTTAGAACCTCCCTGTACTCTTCCCTCACCAGACCAATAATTGAGTACAACATCCCTTTTGGTATGCACCTTTCTAGGCACTTGCAGCAGTTGGAGAGACCACAAAGGTTCCTCACTTGGAAAATTCAAGGTCTTCAGCATCTGTCCTATGTGGATCATGTGAAATCACTGTCACTTTATTCTGTTTCATACAGACTACTCAGAGGTGATCTATGCCTTGCATATAGGGTAATCTCTGACCCTGCTTTACTGGAAATGCTGCATATCCGCAAGTCCAATGGTACACGGGTTACTCACTTTAAAGACTTTAACCTGGTATGTGACATTAATAGAACCTGTTGGAGGGACAGATTTGTCTCCCAGAGGTTAACATACCTTTGGAACAGACTCCTAGTTCATGTCAAACAAAGCACCTCATTGGCCGTCTTCAAACACATTCTTGACAATTGGATGGGTAACCATATATTCACCCTGGGGGATCCACCTGTGTCTCTCTTGGACAGGGACAATAGGTGCTGATCGTGGAAACAAGGGTACCTTGGCTAGGCTTGTAAAGACCCTCGGGCCACTAGCCTAGTACCTTCCTATGATCCTATGATACTATGATCTTCCATCCACCTGGGTCTCTCTTGGACACACTATGATATTTAAGGCTTTTTTCTACCTTCATTAACTTTTGCAATTTGTGGTGTGGCAGAAAAGCTATAACAAATGTTTTCTTTGCTCTTTATCACTTCACGAATGGAAGATTCATAATTGCCATACAGCCTGGCAATCTCCACATATGATTTTTTTCTGTTTCAATCATAATCTAGAATTTTTACTTTCTCCCTAATGAAAGGGACACCACAGCTTCTCTTAGACTTAGAAATGCCAGCATCGCTACATTATCCTTTTGGGCCATTATTAAAGTAAATAACACCTTTCTGAACACAAATACTGCAATAACATGGCAACTAATGCAAACAGCGAGAATCCTAGAAGCAAAATGGAGGCAAGTTCTGAGGGAAAGCATGGATATGCGGACAAAGGAAGATAGTTCAAGTACGGGGCTGCCGGATTTTACTATGTCATGGCCAGTTTCACCTGGTGCATGTTATGAAACATAATATTACTTATAAATAACATCTAGATTCTAATGAGGGAATGCAGCAATGCCTTCAATGATTTACACCTTAGACAAAAGATATCCCCATTGAACATACAGGTTTGTAGGATTTCAGAGGACGTTAATTATAGTTTTGTTTTTATATTGCTTGAATCAAATACTGGGCTGCTGGATTTCACATTGTTATGGCCCAATTTTGCTTGGTGTGTGTTTTTGAAACATACTACTGTATTTCTTTAATTTTCTAATTTTTTTTTCTGCTGTGGTAAACCATGGATAACTAAAACTGCAGATACTGAATCAGTGGATATGGGAGCATGCCTGTAATTCTGAAAGTTACAAATTTAGGAAGAAGGGAAATATGGTTAATCTCATTTCTCCATATTGGTGTAACTACACACATAATATATTTAGAGATCAGGAGTGTCGCAGGGAGGCCCTCAAACTAAGGGGTGCACAGATGCAGCTTCCCAGTAAAAACATTTTTAATTTAGCTATTTTTATTTTATCCTATAACAGTCAAATTGGAAAACGAGATAGTGTGTCTGGTAGGTTAGGATGTTTGATGATCATCCATAAGAATCCAAAGAAGATCCAAACATGAGTAGTTTCACAGTGGCCCACTTTGTTTGTCCAAGAAATAAAAATTACAAAGAAATATGTTGTTACAAAGTGTGTAGTAAATGCACATAAATAGTATTGTGTTGCTCACTCTGCTGTATAAAGCTGTTAGACATTACAAAGTGTGTAGTAAATGCACATAAACAGTATTGTGTTGCTCACACTGCTGTATAAAGCTGTTAGACATTACAAAGTGTGTAGTAAATGCACATAAATAGTATTGTGTGGCTCACTCTGCTGTATAAAGCTATTAGACATTACAAAGTGTGTAGTAAATGCATATAAACAGTATTGTGTTGCTCACTCTGCTGTATAAAGCTGTTATGCATTACAAAGTGTGTAGTAAATGCACATAAATAGTATTGTGTTGCTCACTCTGCTGTATAAAGCTGTTAGACATTACAAAGTGTGTAGTAAATGCACATAAACCGTATTGTGTTGCTCATGCTGCTGTATAAAGCTGTTAGACATTACAAAGTGTGTAGTAAATGCACATAAACAGTATTGTGTTGCTCACTCTGCTGTATAAAGCTGTTAGACATTACAAAGTGTGTAGTAAATGCACATAAACAGTATTGTGTTGCTCACTCTGCTGTATAAAGCTGTTAGACATCACTTCACATTACAGAAGGAAAATACTCCCCCTCAGAAGCGTTAGTTTTCCTGGTTTCATCACATGTGGTAGCAGCCAGCACCATAAAATCAAGTGCCAATATTCTTCCATGTCACTTCATTTATCCGATGTAAGAGTGTACATATAACTGTGTAGTACACAAGCCATTTTTACAAGAGGCATATATGGGGACATTATCCCTATATCCTCTACCTCTAAATATACAACTTCTGAGGTCACTGAACCTTAGGAAAAGAGTAAATCAGAGACCCCAGTTTCATAGTTTTGGTAAGCTGACATTTTCGTTCTGAAGTTGTAGCAGTAATGAAAATCTCGACATTATAATAATGTTGTAACATACATTACCATGTTATGCATTTCCTTCACATGTCAGTATAATATGTTTGCGTAGCTAACAATATGTTCAATTAATAATCAGGGACAAAGCCAAAAACATAATGAAAGACAAAGGCCTGAAATCACTGGCAGGTTTTATTTATTGGTATTATTTACTAAGGAAGCTCTTGTAATACATGACATCGCATTGAAATGCATTTTCATAAGAGTATGAAGTCTCTAAACATAAGTATTTGCTGCTTTTTAGTAATTTCATTCCTCACTATTTAAAAACAAAATCACAATTTTTACAGCAGACTAAAGTGCCGAAGCAAAATCAGAGATGTACCTGAAAGTCAGGGAAAGGTGTACATGTACCTGAAAGTCACGGAAAGGTGTACATGTACCTGAAAGTCAGGGAAAGGTGTAAATGTACCTGAAAGTCAGGGAAAGGTATACATGTACCTGAAAGTCAGGGAAAGGTGTACATGTACCTGAAAGTCAGGGAAAGGTGTACATGTACCTGAAAGTCAGGGAAAGGTGTACATGTACCTGAAAGTCAGCGAAAGGTGTACATGTACCTGAAAGTCACGGAAAGGTGTACATGTACCTGAAAGTCAGGGAAAGGTGTACATATACCTGAAAGTCACGGAAAGGTGTACATGTACCTGAAAGTCAGGGAAAGGTGTACATGTACCTGAAAGTCAGGGAAAGGTATACATGTACCTGAAAGTCAGGGAAAGGTGTACATGTACCTGAAAGTCAGGTAAAGGTGTACATGTACCTGAAAGTCAGGGAAAGGTGTACATGTACCTGAAAGTCAGCGAAAGGTGTACATGTACCTGAAAGTCACAGAAAGGTGTACATGTACCTGAAAGTCAGGGAAAGGTGTACATGTACCTGAAAGTCACAGAAAGGTGTACATGTACCTGAAAGTCAGGGAAAGGTGTACATGTACCTGAAAGTCAGCGAAAGGTGTACATGTACCTGAAAGTCACAGAAAGGTGTACAAGTACCTGAAAGTCAGGGAAAGGTGTACATGTACCTGAAAGTCAGCGAAAGGTGTACATGTACCTGAAAGTCAGGGAAAGGTGTACATGTATCTGAAAGTCATGGAAAGGTGTACATGTACCTGAAAGTCAGCGAAAGGTGTACATGTACCTGAAAGTCAGGGAAAGGTGTACATGTACCTGAAAGTCACGGAAAGGTGTACATGTACCTGAAAGTCAGCGAAAGGTGTACATGTACCTGAAAGTTATGGAAAGGTGTACATGTACCTGAAAGTCATGGGAAAGGTGTACATGTACCTGAAAGTCACAGAAAGGTGTACATGTACCTGAAAGTCAGGGAAAGGTGTACATGTACCTGAAAGTCAGGGAAAGGTGTACATGTACCTGAAAGTCAGGAAAAGGTGTACATGTACCTGAAAGTCAGGGAAAGGTGAGGACTTTTATTGCTAAGTACTTTTTTTTTCCATGTTGAGAAGCCAGCTTGAGGAAGCAGTTTAATAAAAGGTAGTTATATCTTTAAATATGTGTATAGGATGAGCATTCACTTTTTTCTAAGACGTGGTTTTGACCTTTACTTTTACACATTAAATAAGTTGTGGAGCAGGCAATCCAGTCCTGTGTTTAGCAATGACAAAGACAAAGGCTTTTATCACCAAATTCTTTCCTTGTCCTGGGAGCTGTCAGTAGCCTGGAAGATCTCAGTCACTTGGGTGGTTCATATTCTATTGGCAGTACAGAGATCCCTACAAGTGCTTGGGCAGATATTTTGGGAAGGACTGAGCTATCGTTCGGCTGTTCTCAGGTTACGTTGGCTGACAAACAGGAAGTAATTTAAATGTCAGGTCATATTTATTTACATGTTTAAACCTAAATACAAATAAGAAACAAATCAAAACTAAAAGACCAACAGAGTAGGATATAGATATAAAACAAAAGTAATAAAAATCAAAAAAGACAATATGCAAATGGTAAAATGCATTAAAGAACAATATAAAAACAGTATAAAATGTATTAGAATTGAGTAGAAACCTTTTCCATAGCAACTATTTAGTTACAGGAAAGTTGTTCATAGAATGTTTGAATTCACTTTCTGAGACTCCTCAGCCATTGAGCTAACTCATTTTAGAGATGCATCCCTTAACAAGCCATTGAGATAACTTATTTCAGAGGCGCAGCGCATAATAAGCTATTAAGCTAACTCATTTCAGAGGTGCAGCCCATAATAATCCATCAAGCAAACTCATTTCAGAGATGCATCCCTTAACAAGTCATTGAGCTAACTCATTTCAGAGGTGCAGCCCATAATAAGCCATCAGACTAACTAATTTCAGATGTGCATCCCTTAACAAGTCATTGAGCTAACTTATTTCAGAGGTGCAGCCCATAATAAGCAATTAAACTAACTCATTTCAGAGGTGCAGCCCATAATAAGCCATCAAACTAACTCATTTCAGAGGTGCAGCCCATAATAAGCTATCAAGCTAACTCATTTCAGAATTGCAGCCCATAATAAGCCATCAAACTAACTCATTTCAGAGGTGCAGCCCATAATAAGCCATCAAACTAACTCATTTCAGAGGTGCAGCCCATAATAAGCCATCAAACTAACTCATTTCAGAGGTTTGGCACTTAATAAGCCATCAAGCTAACTCATTTTAGAGGTGCAGCCCATTATAAGCCATCAAGCTAACTCATTTTAGAGATGCATCACTTAACAAGCCATTGAACTAACTCATTTCAGAAGTGCAGCCTTAATAAACCATCAAACTAACTCATTTCAGAGGTATAGATCATAATAAGCCATCAAGCTAACTCATTTCAGAGGTTTGGACCATAATAAGCCATCGAGCTAACTCATCGCAGAGGTACGTCTCTTCATAAGCTGTCAAGCTAACTCATTTCAAAGGTGTGGCCCTTAATTAGCTGTCATGTTAACTCATTTCAGAGTTGCGGCCCTTAATAAAGACATTGAGCTAACTCGTTTCAGAGGTACAGCCCTTCATAAGCCATCAAACTAACTCATTTCTGAGGTGCCGCCCATAATAAGCCATTGAGCTAACTCATTTCAGAGATGTGGTGCTTAATTAGCTGCCAAGTTAACTCATTTCAGAGGTGCAGCCCTTGATAAGCCATTGAGCTAACTCATTTCAGAGGTGCAGCCCTCAATAAACCATTGAAATAACTAATTTCAGCTGTGCAGCCCTTAATAAGCCATCGAGCTAACTCATTTCAGAGGAGGGGCCCTTAGTAAGCCATCGAGCTAACTCATTTCAGAGGTGCAGTTCTTAACAAGCCATCAAGCAACTCATTTCAGAGGTGTGGCCCTTAACTCATTACATCCAAGTTACACCTCCAGGTGCATCTGCAGTTAACTCCTACTGATACCTCTATGTGCCAAATATTGCTTGTTCATATTTACATCAATAATTCCAAAACCATGTTATCTACATGGTTTTAAAATATTTCTTCTTAAAGCTTGCACAATGGCATACTCAACAGTATTAATATTAGACCTCTGTCTAGTGCAGGTATAGAGATATTAACTGTTGTGTTTATGATATTAAATTATATAGATATAATTTTCACATTTTTCTAAATATCTCAACAACCAAGTAACACAGACAGAACTCCTTAGCCTCTTATGAAAGCTCTCAGCTAGATGAATACAGTGTTGCTGACAGTATGTGTGTAACTGGAGTGGTTGCAGAGATATTGTAAGCTGTTTATAAAATATTACAAATGTAATAGTTGCTGTGTTTAAGACCTACAGCCTAACGCATACTTTCACTATAAAAATAACTTGTGCTGAAGTGTTTGACATTTATACTTCTTTCATAAACCATATAGTTTCAGAAATATGAACATTTGTTTGAAATGTAAGGACATTATTTGATTCAGTCAAGGCTTAGGCTCCCATTGGAAGTTACACTGCAAACTTCCGGAGCTCCATTGGAATGAATGAATTAATAGGCCATCGAGCTAATTCATTTCAGAGGTGCGGCCGATAATAGCCAAGAAAGGAATATCAAGAGGCTAAAGCCTCACTTCTGGAAGTTCTAACAGACCCTGGGAGACTGAGTTCAGGAAACAGGATAGCTGATACTATGGAAATATATCTAAAAGATATGGGGACCCAAGTCATGCAAGGCCAAGTAAACCTTGGCAATAGCAATAAAACTGATCAAATGTAATACATTGAGAATGTATGCCTCATAAGTACTGATAACATGATATTACAGTGTGGGCTCTGCTATGAATTGTAAACTTCCAGTAAGCCAATGTTCGAAAAACAGAAGAACAAAAAAATGTAATTTTAAGCATTTTTTTGCAGACCCTGATGTGGAGCTTCTGACGAAAGGAGGTACTGCCAGCACAGCTAGCTGGAATTTTGTAAATAATTAAATGTCATTTGTGAATATCAAACTGATTTATATAGGATGCTTGTGTTACACATCTATTAGAACTGTATGTCCTGTGTATATGTCAAATTGCTTTGTACAGATGTTTGTGTTGAAAAGTACTTGTAAAGGGCTTCTGTTTGAAATGCACCAACGGTGTTCCCTGCTGGAGAGTACAGAAATACACGTGCACTATTGTAACTGTTTAAATGTATATGTTTTCACAGAAATTGGAGGGTTGACCTCAGTCCAGAAAACTTTAAAAAAATATCTGAAATTAAATCACTTTATAGGCTAGGCCATAAAGATGCTATCTCACAGGTTTCAAGGCAGCTAGAGACACAAAGTCTGTACTAGGAAGCTTTCTGTATTGTCTTTGGGGTGAACCAATTACTATTCTGAAAGCATGGAAGAATGCGATTGTTTTATGACTTCCAGCACCTGCCAAAGATCTGAACAATAGCCCTTGTGTTTTTTTTGGGTAGGTGCTAAATACTGCCAGCTGCCAGCAATGGGGGTTTTGCATGGGAACTAGAAGTCAGATGACCAGAAATGATGTCATTCTGCAAGCTATCCCAGCAGCAATATTTTAGATATTATTTTGAGAAGTCTCTTAGTGAGACAGAGCATTCTGTATTCTATCATGGACCTGACAACAAGAAGAGCTTAGTTTAGATATTGTTTTTCTTTATTTGTATGAGACTCACCTTCACTGCTCTTTTAAATATTTCATGTGATTCTGAACTCTGATGTCAATGTGGATATATGCTTAGCATTGTCTTGTTCTTTTATTTATTATTAAACATATTTAAACTTTTCATTATGGCTGATCTTTGTAGAGATATTTAAGTTCTCAAAGCATTTGCATATTTATTTGGTGACACTGTGTGGACCACTCCTAACAGCCTTGCTCTTGATCAAACTACAATTTGTTTTAATATTATTATTACACAGTAAGATTGGACACCCCTTGTTAAGGGCATTAAAGTAGCTGGCGAGGGGTTCTGGTGGCAGTGGTGACTACCTTATAGTATGGGCAAAAGTGGGCATAGCTAGTAAACCTGTTCCAGCCTTTACCAGGTGTGTGTGTGTGTGTGTATGTGTGTGTGTGTGTGTGTGTGTGTGTGTGTGTGTGTGTGTGTGTGTGTGTGTGTGTGTGTGTGTGTGTGTGGGTGTGTGTGGGTGTGTGTGTGTGTGTGTGTGCGTGCGTGCATGCGTGCGTACACGCGGCTAAATCTAATCACAAAGTATGAGTATGTGTTTGTGTCAGCTAGATGGGCAGGGACATGAAGCACTGGTGGGATATAGAGAGTATTGGAGGACTTGGCTTGGAACCCTGGCTAAGGACTCAACTCTATAGCTGTGCTAGTGGGAAATCTTATTGGTGATCTGGAGAAAGAGAAAAACAAAACCAGCCCCAGACTGACTGTGGTCTCTGTGTGCTCTTAAGGGAAATTACACTTGATGCAGAGAGCTGCATCTGGAAATATTGTGGGCGTGTGCTTGTTATCCTACCAGTGAATGCCCCCACAGCTGCCAGTGGTGAGGATTGAGGCTCCTTGACTACTGGCCCAGAGGTGGAATATCCTTGTTGCATTGGCAGTGGTGGGTTGCTACATATTGGTGGCAGTGGTGGAATCACAACATCACATATTGGGATTCAGTGGTGTGGATATTCAACTCCTGTAGCATGTAAACAGTGATCATTAAAAAGGTCTTTGTACTCTCAAGCAACCACATGGCAGACATTTAGAGTTTCATATCACAATAGCTTTATTTATTTTTTTGTTAGCTTAGTTAGTCATGGAGAGCAGGCAAGGATGTCAGCAGAGGATTATGGCAAGCGACAGGGAGCCACTTGGCTGAGATGTGCCAAGCCAAAGGACTGGTTTATGCCAACCTGACTAAAGTGGAAAAGACTGCAGCCTTAGTCACAGCTGTATCACAGACCAGCAACCAGAAAGACAGCCAGACTGGCCTTTGGTATGTACAGCTCTCAGAAAATGGACAGTTCAACTTTTCTTCAGAGGACTTAAAAATCCATCTGGAGTTAAATAGACTTGAACTGGAGGGCAATCATTTGGAGTTTGAATTAGCATATAGATTGTGGCAGGAGAACAGATGGAATTAGAATCATCAGAGAGACTGTGGCATTTGGACACTGAAGAAAATAAGAGGCAGCGGCAACATGAGAGGAGATGCTGACTCTTTGTCAGGGTCATGGAGGTCATGGGGAAGGGAATAACCCAACCACAGAAGCAATAAAGGTCAGTAAATGTCTTCCACAATTGGCAGCGTGATAATTTTGATAGTTTTATTCACATGTTTGAAAGGATATATAAACAGTATAATGTTGACCAAGGGCTCTGGGTATGGTTCCTGACTCCCCTACTCCATGGTAAAGATGTAAACGCTGTTTCTAATTTGTCTGATACTGATTGCTTAAATTATAATATAGTTAAAAATTGTTTATTGGAATGCTTTAAGTTAACACCTGAAGCTTACAAAAAAAAAAGTTTCTTGAGCACAGAAGCAAGACAGATGAAAGAATGTATGTGATTATATTGCTGAGTTAAGAGCTTATTTCATAGGTAGGTGAGTGGTTGTTAGGCCACCACTTTTGAAAAGCTAGCAAACCTTTTGGTGAGAGAACAAGCCCGTAGCACTTTGCCTGAGGACATGAGCATCTGTTTGGCAGATAGGGAATGTAATAGTAATGCCGCAGATGAGTCGGGAAAAAAAGAGACCTATACCTAGCAAGCAGGGCATCACTGCACAGGAAAGGGATACCCAGTGCTGCACATAGGTATAAGGGAACCCATGGTGGGCAACCTAAACCACCCCAACAGAGTCTACCAGTAACAGGGAAGCCACTAGTTCAGGTACATGGCCAGGACCAAGGGTTAAATGTTGTAAATGTAACCTGTGGGGCCATGTAACATATAGATGTCCATGGAGGCAAGGTTGGGAGCAAAGGTAGGGGAGTCAGCAAGTGTGAATAACAGAATGCCAGTGGTAAGTTGTCAACAAGGGTAACAAATTACTGGAAGAGGTTATATCCTGTCTTAGTAGATGGGAAACAGGCCACTGCTAAAAGAGACCCAGCCTCTGACCTAACCATTGTGAAGCCTGAAATGGTTAAAGAGGAACTCTACTTGCTTGGGCAGTCTACTCCAGTCAGAGCTTTAGGAGGGACCCCATTCCAAATACCTTTGTGTATGGTTCACCTTTACAGGGAGGTGGGAAAAGGAAGAAAGCAAGTAGGCATGTTTGAGGATATCCCTGCAGATATCCTGATAGGGAATGATTTTGATATTGCAGTATATTGTGTGCATGCAGTTACACACAGTTGGGCTTGGAAACAGGCATGTGAGTCTGGTAGCCTGGGGGGACCCAGACAGATCACACACTTGAATCCAGGACTGCTTAGGTGGTTACTTCAGGGAGGGTGATACTCTGTGTCAGAGAGACTGAAGGTGAGTCATAGCTGGTTTTGGGTACTGGCATTTCCTTGGACAAAGTGACTGCAAGGGTAGAGGTGAGTAGTAGTAGTACCCAGGCTGATGGTGAGGCACTGCTGTCAGAGGATACCAGACCTTCTGTGGAAGTGGAGCTGGGAAGGGTTACAAAGCGAGTGTTGAGACAGGCTCAGCTCTCAGACCCAACATTAAACGGCCTGAGGGAGGAAGCTAGGGAGACACCTGATTTTCAAGGAAAAGGTGATCTGTGTATTGGAACAAAGGGTTACTGTATAGAGAGAGGTAATACAGCAGTTGGTAGTACCCAGAGTCTACCATCTGGCACTTCTAGCCATAGCCCATGACATTTCCTTTGCAGGTCATATGGGCATAAAGTGTACCAAGAGATGTATTATGCAGAACTTTTACTAGCCTGGGATTTCCAGGGATGTAACAGGGTACTGCAGGACCTGTGAGCAGTGCCAAAAAGTAGGCAAGGCAGGAGACATGGTGAAAGTTCCTTTGATACCTTTGCCTGTGATTGAGTAGCCATTTCAGAGGGTATCTATGGATATTGTGGGGCCTCTAAGTACCCTAAGTTCCACAGGGAAGAAGTATGTCCCAGTGATTTCTCAGACTTGCTGCTGAATCCATAGCCTATTTCATATCTATTCTTATTATTAGATCTATCCAAGAAGCTACAGTCCCTGCCATCTGGAAATCTTTATTCACAATCCCCCTCCATAAAGGAGGCAACTCAGCTGACCCTTCTAACTATCATCCCATTGCCATTCTAGCCCCCCTCTAAAATACTCAAGAAATGTATTCACTCTCAGCTTCTAAGCTTTCTCCTCCAGCATAACCTTCTCACTCCCTCTCAACATGGATTCCGGACTGATCACAGCGCATCAACAGCACTCCTATTTTTCACTCACACTATAGCTGAAGCTCTAGAAAACAATCGACTTATATCATATCTTTTCCTTGACCTTTCCAAAGCTTTTGACACTGTCTCTCAATCCATTCTGCTTACTAAACTTGCTAACCTCAGTCTATCCTCTACCTCTATTGCTTGGTTCTCCAGCTACCTCTCTAGTAGGCAGCAATCAGTTAAGTGGCTCTCTTGCTTCTCTCCCTATATCTCAGTCCCAACTGGAGTTCCAGAAGGCTCCATTTTGGGGCCTCTACTGTTTAACATCTTCACAAATGAACTGTATACATCCTGTAGAAAATCTTCCCTCATCCAATTTGCAGACGACAACAGTCCTCTCCATCTCCAGCAATATCTCCGAACTCCAGACGCCCTCCCTACAGTCCTTCCTAGCCACTGAAAAGTGGTTATCTGATAATCTAGTGATTCTTAACCCTAAAAAGACCAAACTATTGCTTTTCCTTCCCGATCTCTCTCCCACCATAAATCTCTTTCTATCACATCCTCTAAAACACAATTATTAAAGCTGAACCCCACACAAAACTCCTAGGTGTCATCATTGATGACGAACTTAAATTCAACCAACGTCTACTACAATGTATAAAAACACACCAAAACTTGGCATGCTATATCATAACAGAAAAATTCTAACCTCTAATGCAAGACTCACCCTGGCTCAGGCTTTCCTCCTTCCCGCTCTTCTCTACGCTGCCCCAGTCCTAACCAATATTCAGTCCACAACCATGAACAAACTTCAACAAACTTATCACAAAATTGCTAGATTCATTACAAACTCTCCAAATAATTCTCATCACTGCCATGCCCTTAACTCTCTACAATGGCTTGAATTCCCACAACTACTGTTGCTATCAGAATTTCAAGTTATACACTCTCTGCTATGAGACCATCTTCCTGTCCAGCTCTCTCATCACTGGTCAAAACTTATTCCCCTTCAAGGATCCCCCGAACCTCTAACCAGCAACTTTGACTGTCAATCAACCAAACAAAAACATAGGCAAACTTCTTTATGAATGGTCTGTAGCCCTAGCCTGGAACAAACTTCCCTTAAACATATGTTCCATTATACACTCTTCACACTTTAAAAGGAGCTCAAACTTCATCTACTAAATAACAAAACCCACCTCTGCATTAATCTAACTTAACCCCCAACCCAGCTGGAGTTTTAGATTATTCACCCTTTGTACTTAGTAAACAATTTCTAGTTTACTAGCTACCCAATGTATATAACTAAATGTTTTCTAAAATTTAATGTTGTTGTTGATTTTGTATCATTTGTAGATATGCCCCATTATAAAATTGTAAAGTATGTAATTGCTTTTCTTAATTTTAAAAGTTTTTGTTTTTCTTTTATCTACTGTTAATTTTACTGTATGTAACCGGAGCTTTTCTCCTTGGGTCTCCATTGAAAACAGACCTTTGGCCCAGTTGGACCAACCCAGTTAATAAATGTCAATAAATAAATAAAAATAAATAAATAAGATTGCAAAATTCGCATCAGCCCAATCAAATTGCACCCACCATTGCCAGGCCAATAGAGAACTAAACTGGCTAGAATTTGTACATTACCTATATTACACACAACTTACCTTTGCTCATAAACTCATTTATAAACCCGAGTGTTGCCCTTCCCTGAAAATATCATTGAACTTTACGTCCCATCCAAAAATAGACACTCTTAACAACAAACACCTACTTAAAGTATCAAAACCTAGTAAAAGAGCAGGTAGCTGCCTCTATTCCCATTCCATAACTAAGCTGTGGGACACCCTCCCATCATCAGTTACAGAATTAGACAACACAATCTCCTTTTAAAGACAACTAAAACAACATCTCACTGATAACCCCAGCTACACATGCAACACATATCCACAGCCTCCTTAATCTAGCAAAACTGTTTCACGTAGCAAATATACTTATGTATATGTTATGCTGTTACACCATACGACTTATCCCTAATCTTTAGTATCCCAGTCCACACATCTATGCAACTATCTTAACACACTTTCTGTTCTCTGTCACTTTCTACTTTTAATACTACCATTAAATACATGTTACCTATAATCTACATATTCCCACCACCTAGCTATAAGATTCTAACTATATCTGTCCTACCTTTAAGTTTAACTCTCTAATTCTACCTTCCCACTATACTTATCTTTCCCTATTCTGCCCCCCCCCCAAAAAAAATTGAGCTGTATTGTTAAATATTTCTAAATGTACAATTTTCCTACATGCTAATGTTCCATTGTAACTGTTTTTATAACATACATGCTGTTTTAGATAGTTTTTTATATTATTTCACTTGCTTTATAAGTAATTGTTTCCTTACAAATTCATTTAATGATTTTCATGTAGTTGGAGTTTTTCTTCCTGGGCCTCCACTGAAAATGGGTCTCAAGCCCAGTGGACTTTCCAAGTCAATAAATAAATATAATTTTTGACCAAGGGACGGGTAAGATCAATCTCTAACCAAATGGGATAGGTTAATTCAAAAGGAGAAACTGGCTAAAGTTAAAATGGCCTGCAAGGGCAAATAGCCTAGTAGTTACCTATAAGCCTATGAACCTATGAGAAATTTCCCAAAACAAGTAAATAATTGCTGGGACACAGAAATCACACTGACAATGTTTTCCTGTGGATGACAGCATTTGACATTCTATGTGATGAAGTGTTTTTTTCTGTGGGCAAATGAAGCTTTTGGGGATTTTCACCTGAAGCAACTGCAGAGGATCAATTACAGGTTATCATAGGTGGGTAGCCAGGCAACAGAGTTTTAAACTAAGTGCAAGTGGTTGACTTCTCAGTAAGGGACATTACACAAAGGTATTTACGTAAAATAATGTTCTTAATAAGAGCAATGCTCCTAAGATAAAAGCAGGATATCATCATGGAAATCAAATTCGCTTTGTTAAGGGCAGACCTTGCCTCTTGAACCTGGTCGACTTCTTTGAAACAGTTACCAAAGCCATAGATGAAGGGAAGGTAGTCCACACAGCCTACCTGGACCTCGCAAAAGCCTTCGACACAATACCCCACTGGCATCATAAATAAGCTCACCAGCTTAAATATCAACCCCTATGTCACAAGATGGGTTGCAAACTGGCTCAGGGATAGAACCCACATGGTCAGAATTGCAGGTGCCATGTCAGACTCAAAACCAGTTACAAGTGGCGTCCCACAAGGCTCAGTCCTGGGACCTCTCTTGTTCGGTATATATTTCTCCGAGGTACAGGCTAACATGGGTGGACTATGGCTGACCAAGTTCGCAGATGACTGCAAACTGGGTGCTGTAATTGACTCTCTGGCTGACACAAGCATCCTCCAAAAGGGTCTCACAGAGATGGATAACTGGTGCCAGAGCCATAGCCTAAAGCTAAATGCCAAAAAGTGCATAGTCATCCCCTTTGGGAAAAACAAAGTGCCCACAAATTACCACATAGGTGGTAATCCATTATGTACGGAAGAAGTAATTAGGGACTTGGGGACCCAAGTAGATAGCAATCTCTCCTTTGACAGTCACGTTGCCAAAGTGGTTAGAAAGACCTTCTATATAGCCCACCTTATCATGAAGGGGTTCACATCTAGATCAAGAGAGGTCATTGTGCCCCTCTACTCATCACTTATCAGGCCCATAATTGAGTACAATGCCCTGTTTGGGATGTACCTTACCTGACACCTTCAGCAACTGGAAAGACCCCAAAAGTATCTCACCAAGAGGATCAATGGGCTCAAACAGATGCCCTATGCAGTTCGGCTAAAGAAACTCCAGCTCTACTCAGTTGCGTACCGCCTACTCAGAGGCGATCTGTGTCTGACGTATAAAGCCATGTCCAACCCAGAATTAATGGACATGTTTCACCTCAGGAAATCCAAATCCCTTAGAGCTACACGCTCCAGGGACTTGAACCTCAGCACAGAAATAAATAGGACATGCTGGAGGGACATATTCATATCCCAGAGGCTCCCCTCACTCTGGAACCAAATCCCAATCCATGTTAGGCAGAGCCCCTCACTGACCCTCTTCAAGAGAAATCTTGACATGTGGATGGGAGATCGTAAGTTTACCCCTTGGATCTCTTCTGTGTCCCTGCTTGACAGAGGTATAGTAAACTAACCTTATTTGGGCTACCTTCTGTGACCTACTATACAGAGGCACAGTCAACTAATCTAAAAGGGTGGCGAAAGCCAAACACACTCTGGCTAGGCTTATAAATGCCCTAGGGCAGATAGCCTAGTATCAACCTATGAACCTATGAACCTATAACCTACAGGCTGCAGGAACGTGGTCCCCTAAAGGCTACTTTGCTGTCAAATGCATCACCAAGATCGCATACCTTTTTTTAATGCATTCATTAAGTGCATAAGCCAGCTACGATACTTTTCTTTTCAGAGGTTACTTAGGAATGCTGTTTGGTGAAACAACTGCTCAGAATCACACAACAGGCAAACAGAGGTGGAAGAAAGGAACTCCTGTCTTCCATGAGCTACTACTATTGTAATCCCAACTACAGAAAGCTGCTCATGAACAGCTCAGAGCCTTAGTCCTTTCTGTTAACTGCCAGACTTACATTTAATACAGATTCCATTTTGTCACCACTATAGCTAATGTTAGAGATTAGGCAGGAGCAAACAAACCCCATAAACTAGCACTCAGAGCTATGGCAATCATCTCTGAGGTACTAAATTTCAATAATTTCACTGTCATTCAGTCATGGATGCCTTTCAGTTCTTCGGGTAGAGAGTTCACATTAAACACAGAGTCCAGAAGAAAGGTGAGTAACAAGCTGCATGTTGTTGGAATAACTAAGATATTGTAGATGTCTCCTTCAATTAATGTCTCCTACAGGAAGCATATTCTTCAATTAATGTTTCCTACAGGAAACATATGCCTCAATTAATGTCTGCTATAGGAAGCATATCCTTCAGTTGTCTCCTACAAGAAACGATCCTTCAATTTATGTCTCCTACAGAAACGTGATCCTTCGATTAAAGTCTCCTACAGGAAGCATATAGGCAGTGAATACTAATGTTAATATGGAGCCCTGCACTATACCACAAGACAGCGAAAAGTACAGGTATTGACCCCTGACACCATTCTCTGTGTAAACCTCAAGAAGTCAGAGGTAAGCCAATCTAGATCTCCACAGTTGATGCCACAATAGTATTGCTAATGGTCCAAAGGGCACCTTGTTCCACTGTGTGAAATGTTCATTTGAGAGCCAACAGGACCAGAAGAGAGTAACAATACCTGGTCCCATACGACAAGGAGAAAGACCCTATATGGCTACTTAAGTACTGTTTAGCATGAAAGCTAGACTAGAAGTTGTCCTGTCAATATTTCCTTCAGGCCTATGTGAGTATCCATGCAGTTATAGTACAATTTCATAATAGTGGGTGTTTATGTTTTACTGCATTCTTTCTTAAGTTACTGAGTGCAAGCATATAAGTCTTAATGCAGAGAATTATCACCGGTCACCAATCATAACCTTTTATTATGTGTCCGTGATATGTACGCTAAAAAATTCACCTCAAGAATGAAGTTCGAGAGGCAAATCTTGGCATCCATGTTGAGAACACATAACTGAAGGATATGATCAAAGACCGATCATAATTCTTTGTAGTGCAAGGAGAAATATCTAATACACATACTACTAGTTACTACTAGTTACTACTAGTTACCACTAGTTACAGTAAAAAAAGAAGAAAATTATGGTTTGTCGACTTTCAAAGATGTAAAGCACTTAGCCACATACTGAGTGGTCTAAGAAATGCAGTGTAACACACTTCCTCACATTTACACTCACCTTGCCATGTTTCTAAATTGTCCAGATTTTTGCCTAATTTATTTGGTCTGTTGCTGATAAAGTCCATGTTTTTCAGAGAAATCAATGGAGGACTGAAGTCACTGAATAGGGACACACATTTAACTTTCAGAGTTCGTATCCTTCAGAGAAAAAATGTAGGCGAAAGCAAGCATCCTGTTATGCTAGCTACTTATTATCAGTACGGACAGCAGGTAGAACCAAATCTTTTGTTCTGCTGCTGTCATTTGCTGGTTAGTACTGGCAGATTTTACTGCTATCCCAAGACCCAGCCTTAACAACTTAAGCATGGGGTGCTTAACATTTGTTAACATCAGGCCTTGTGACACTCTAGGATTTAACTGATTTGTCTTTTCCTGAATATTGGAGCATAATGCACCACAGTAACATTGCTACACTTCTAAATATTGCTATTAAGTATTTGTATCATATTGTATGATTGCCTAGGGTCATGGCTGAAAGACAAGCCCGCCAACTCAGTAAAACAGACTAACTAATAGACTAACAGACTAACTAACTAGGTTACAAGGTTAACTAACTAACTAACTAACTAACTAACTAACTAACTAACTAACTAACTAACTAACTAACTAAGGTAACAAGGTTAAAACTAACTAGGTTAACAAGGTTAAAGAACTTGTTGCTTCTGACCGTAAGGCATATTTCACTACCTCCAAACCAACCATACTACTAATCCCAAATGTTTCTGAAGGGAATCTCAGCCCTCCTCAACCCAGGCAAAGCTGAAAACCCTAGTCCTGACCTAGACGATCTGACACAGACTTAGCAACCAAATTCAACTCCTTTTTCATAAACTCTATTAGTAAACTAACATCAGCCTTCACCAATAACTTAGGCACTCACCCTCAACTGACACCTATCCCTTCCTCCCTAAACACCTCATGCCCCCCAGCTCTACCTTTCTATCAATCCCATCTCCATATCAACTATAAAAAAACTTCTCCGAAAATTAAAACCCGGCTCACATGCTCCTGATGAAATCCCCTCCTATTTCTTAAAAGTAGCTTCTGAAGCAATAGCCCTCCCCATCAGCATACTCATTAATCATTCTATCTTAGAAGGCCATGTCCCCCAACTATGGAAGAAAGCCTTTATTATCCCTCTTCATAAAGGCGGCAACAACTATGACATAACTAACTTCCGCCCTATCGCAATGCTGTCCCCTATTTCTAAACTACTCGAAAAGTGTGTCCACCAGCAACTCCTACCTTATCTCATTAATCACCAACTTCTAACACCAACACAACATGGTTTTCGTCCTGGCCATAGTACCTCTACTGCCCTCCTCTCCTTCCTTGAGTCAGTAAATAAAGCCCGTGATTCTGGCCACTTCATATCCACTCTCCTCCTAGACCTCTCTAAGGCATTTGACACCATTTCCTACAACCTGTTCCGGCAGCTGGAAGTATCAAATGCTGTTAAAATTCAGACCACTGCCTGCAGACCTCCAAATGACAGAGGATTTCTGGTTAGTTACAGCCCTGTATGTAAAGCTGCCAACTCAGGTGAAACCATTCAGAGGTGAAGACAAATTTCTCCCAAGTTTGACATCGTTTATGAATGAGGGCACACATACTGCCTCCAAGGGCAACACCTTAAAACCTTAGTGAAACAGATCACCTTCATAGTAAAACAATATTCTGCAGTACTTATTCCAAAAAGTGTGTCTATAATTTGTTTGATCTGGAGGACAGAGAAGGATTCATTGTGTTTAAGTAAGGTAGCCAAAAAAATGAATCCATGCCAACATTGTGAGGAATAACATTGAAGGATTGGTAACATCCACTGTAATGAACCAATAATCATTATTGTAAGGAACATGCTCAACTTTCTAGAAGCTGCCAAGAATGACTAAGAATGTGAAGTTTAGAGTTCCAGTGAAAATGCTTACAAGTAACGCTTCATAAAATGGCAAGAGTTCAGCCTTAGACTCCTAAAGTAACGAGATAGTGGATCTTGAAAGGTGATTTTATGGTCTCTTTGCAGATTTCATAAATCCTGAAAATAGATGGTATAAGGATTATCCACTTTAACAACATTGTGTTGCAAGCAACAAATACACCTTGAATTAATTAGAGCCAGTAGTGCGATCAATTTTACTATATGAAATATTTATTTTGACCCAGACCCCAAAGTGCCTCATCTGCCAATAATTCAGGTATTTCCAATGAAATAATCAAAGAGTCCATACAATCTGTACCTCCTCTTCTCCTGTGTACATAATCTAGAGAGTCTTCTATTGCTCTCTGATAGACTGTGTAAAAGTTTGTTCAGTCAGGGTACCACAAAAGGACTTCAAAGCACAGTTGTTCCACACTTCTGGAAGCCCTGTTCACAGACACTTTTGAAGCTACCATAGGGTTTAACTGGAGTGTAGGAAAGCAATTTTCTCCCTTTTGAGATTTAAATATAGTTGCTTCTCCAGGTGAGTTAAGGTGTTACCAAAAAAAAAAAAACTTAAATTGAGCAATCTGGTATACAGCTTTAATTACTAAAGCACCTGACAAGATCCATGTTAAAGGACGAACAAAACTGAAACCATTTTTAAACAGATAAAGTCACAGGTTCAGAAAAGATCTCGTCATTAAGACTAGCAAAATTGAAAACGATCCGTTGGAATCCATGGAGGTAAATGGGAAGGTCGGGGAGCAACCCACCAGAACTGTACCAGCTCCATTTTCTTGAGCCCTTCCTCTGTGGAAGCTTAAAGTTGTAAATTGTCTCCTGTTGTTTGTAGGGTTGAAATGTACCGATGATGTCCGCCATGGATACAATGAAAGTTCTGGATCAATCCTTTCCTTCTAAATGCTGTCACATCAAAGGTGGGATTCCACTGTGGTGTGGTCAGTGTGTGATAGAGGCCATGTTGAGTTCCGTAACAAAGGTGGATCATAGAATTAGCATGACATCAAGGTTGTACAGCAAAGATGATCCCATCGCCCTGTTGTCTGCCTGGGGTGTAGGTAAGTTTTATTTTCGGGCTGTTGTATTTGATTTTGGTCCCTTTCCCAATTTTTTTCAGTTTTATGTAACTCATTGGATTGTGATGCCTTGTTAGTCCTGGGAAAAATGTTGTTAAACTGCTCATTGTATCCAGAAAAAGCAATGTGTTGGTAACAGAATTCAGTGTGTAATGCCTCACGTCCAAGTTGAGCTCATTAAGTTTGGCCTCATTGTCAGCCTCTTATTTATTCTGTAATATTTTAATTCCAGTGCTGTTAAAATAAACCAGTCAAGCTCCTTTTAAACAACATAGAGTCAGAAATGAAATGAGATTGTTTGGGTACTTCTACAGTTGAGACCTTTGGAAACAATATATCTCTGTATATATTCAGATAGATAAACATTTTCCAAATCAAGACCTTTCATGTCTCCTTAATTTGTGTTCAAAATATTAAGTTGAGTTTGCAAGGTAGCATTAGAGGGCCAGCTTTTAGTTGAAAGTGTAGATCAGGAGTGTGTGATATACCTTTGAGAAGCGATTCCAGTGAGTGGGCATGTGCATATAAGCACTTGAGCATGTAGCAAGCAAGACTGCCATTTTGAGTGAGTAACCAGAGTGATGGTGGGCATGCATATGTGTAGTAGTAACAGTCAGTTAGACAGTTTAAGTTTGACCCTCCTTGCCAACCATCCTGATTTGGTTGTATGCAATAAACTACTTAAACAAACACCGCCGAGGAGCCTCATCATCTTATTTCTCCAGTATGTACAAGACGAAAGTGACAGAAAGTTTAATGGCTCCATAGGAATGTAACCAATGTTCAAAGAGGTGTTACCTTGTTCAGTCATTATGACATGGATGGTTCTTTGTTTCCACCCATCACTGCTGGTAGTCTCCATGTGATGAATGTCCATAAACTGGTCTCTGCATATCACTAATAGTAGATTGTCCGTTGTTGCAAAATTCTCAAGGGCAGCAGCCATAGAAGAACTGCCAGATCCTTTGACATTTTCTTCAATAATAGGTCGAGCCAAAGAAGGGGGTAATGGTGATTGGGTAAGCTGTTGGCCAAAACTTGATCGGCCCCGCACCCCCAGCAGGGGGTGGGAGTGACTAAAAAGAACTCAAAAGGACTTTGCCGAATTAGAGGGAAGTTTTCCATAGACATGTTGTTTCCAGTGAAAAGTGGATACACACCACTTACTGGAACAAACAAAAGAGAACCAACAAAAGCGAGACACTAATAAGTACTAAAGCAAAGAAAATGTCCATGTGGGCAAACAGCAATGTCTACAAAACTAATTTATTGAAACAGTACCTACATTTTAAAAGCACACTGCTGAGGGAAATAATTTCACTTAAACCAGGAAAAACTCTAGAATTAAGTTTAGGCTGCCAACAAATTAATGAAACTCAAGGATGTTGTTGGCATCCCCTCCAAGGGTTGTGTTGTATAAAATCCAGTATAAAAACACAAACTTCGCGCCTCAAAATTATTCCAAAAGCAAACTGTAGCAGTTGTACTAGAAGCATCAGTGCTTTTGCAATGATTTTACTTTTTAATGTCATAATTGTAAGTTATTGGATTCTGTTTTTAGTTTCTGGAGTCATTTACCTATGTAATAAGCAGGGCAGGAAACACACTATGCAAGGTATAGGCCAACCACAGAGGATTACAGTTCCCTCTGCAGGAACAAGGCCAAGTGCTGCCTAATCCCTTCTAACACTAATGTATGGTCCTTCATGAATTGTGTGTATTTTAACATTATTGTTTTTTACTCTTTTGCTAATAATAATTGGTTTTAATTGAATTAATTCTATTTGTTCTACTGTGTTTAGATCATACATTTTACACATACTTTGCATCAGGTACCTTGTTTAATTTGAAGTTCTGCAGCTATTGGAAATGAAGACATTCAGGTACTGTTTCAATAAATTAGTTTTTAGACATTGGCTGACATTAATAATAAAGTAATAGCGAAGTTAAAATGTTGCAGTAGTATCTGAGTATATTGTTTGAAGTATCTAACTGAGTATTGTTGTTTAGAATGTAACCGGGAGTATTGTTTTGTCTACAGGTTTTCAAGCTTTATCCCTTTCTTTTCATGTGTTGCTTTTGTTTGTTTGCCTAGTTAGCCAAGGTGCAGGCTGTAACCTGTACATAGACCATAAAACACTATATTTGTTAAAAATATTGCTATGGAATGCACTCACACCAACCTCTATTCCTTTTGCTGCTGCAATGATCACCAAATGGCAGATTGGTCATCAGAATCATCTTCTTCGAAAGTAAGAAGGCCTACGAGCGGATGATGGTTGGATGACATCCGAGGCAGATGATGTTGATGGCAGAAGCTTTGATAAGGGACGTGGGGTTGACTTTTTTTCTCGACTTTTTTTTTATTGGAAAGAACATGCGATAGGGAGTTGTTGTTGCTATTGCCTTTTTCAAGTCAGTAAACATTTGCTAGGGAGGTATGCAAGACTTCCATTATTATATGTGTAGTTTTAATGCCATGTTCCATCACAGAGATCATAATCTATTATTTTTTCCTTAAGTTTTTGCATGCCACTCAAACCACTTCTTTTGCCAAATGTTTCCAGTGTCCACATTGCTGGTTCTTCTTCATTTGTTCTTCTTCCTCATCCTCTTCCTCAGATGACTGACTAGGTCTTCCAACTTCTAATTAAGCCAATTCAATAAGCATGTTCTTCAGCTAGCATGTCAATGAACCTCATCACCAGCTTCTCTTTGCTGTTTTGATGATCTTCTTTCATTTTTCGTCAACCTTGGCTTGAAGCCTTTGAAATCCTGGATAATGTCACTTCACAAATTCCTCCAGCATGCATTGACCATTTCTAGGATGCGCCAATTCATCCATTGTTGCTTTGACAAAAATTATTGCATAAGCAATTCAGAAGGTTTCCAGCAGTCCTTGACTTGAAGGTTATCTTTGGCATAAATGGCTGCTCAAACCTTGTCTCAAAGACCTGGCAAGTATATGAGGCATTGACAGACCCAATTATAGCCTGAAGCAGTGAGGTCATGTTTGGTGGCAAAATACCACTTGAACATTTTCATTCTTAATGCTGATGGACTGAGGATGGCCAGGCACATTGTCTGTTATCAGCAAAACTTTTAATGGCAACCCTTCCTTCTCCAAATATTCCTTGACTTCAGGGATAAAGCATTGGTAGAACCATTCAGTGAACAACACTGCTGTGACCCATGCCTTGAGGTTATGTTTCAGAGAAAAGCCAAAATGTTTTGTTTATGTTCTCGAGTGTGTGATGATTCTTTGCATGGTAAACAACAGCAGGCTTGAGCCTATGTCGCTGCTTTGCTACACAGTACCAGGGTCAGTCTGCCTTTCCATGCTTTAAATCCTGGCACCTGTTATGCACTTTGTGAATACAGGTCCTGTTGGGCTTTTCTTCCAAAACAGACTGTTTCATTACAGTTGAAAACTTGCCTAGGATTGTATTTTTCCCTCCTTGATAATTTTAACTCGACCCAGAAACACGGCAGCTGCTTCCTCATTGGCAGATGGAGCTTCTTCTAAAAAAAAATTTTAATGTTTTTGAAATTGAACCTGTTCCTAAACCTAAGCAACCATACTCTGCTTGCTGTTAAAGGCTTGCTTCCCTCTTTCACGCATCTTTCAGTTGAAAGTCCTCACATAAGCTTGAGGTTTTTGCCGTAACATGTTGCTTTATCAACAGGTATCATCTTTCATTCATATCTTACTCATATCAACTCAGAGTTTGCTGATGGGAGCAGTTATAGAATCTCTAAATGATGTTATCTTACAAGAGAGTCTTATGCAAATGATCGTGCCAAAGTCAATGGACTTAAACTCAATGCAAAAAAAATGTACTATCATCCCTTTTGGTAAGGGTGATGTTCCTGCTAATTACCACAGCAATAGCAACACCCTAAGTATGCACTTACTGGTGATAGACATGGGCACACAAGTTGACAGCAACCTTACCTTTGATCAACATGTCTCCACAGTGGTAAGAAGGACATATTGCCCATCTCATAAGTAAGGGCATTGCCTCCATAAAAAAAAGAAGTTAGAACCTCCCTGTACTCTTCCCTCACCAGACCAATAATTGAGTACAACATCCTTTGGAATGCACCTTTCCAAGCACCTGCAGCAATTGGAAAAACCACAAAGGTTCCTCAGAAGGAAAATTCAAGGTCTTCAGCACCTGTCTTCATGGATCAAGTGAAATCACTGTCACTTTATTCTGTTTCATACAGACTACTCAGAGGAGATCTCTGCCTTACATATAAGGGAATCTTTGACCCTGCTTTATTGGAAAAGTTGCATATCTGCAAGTCAAATGGTACATGGGTTACTCACTTTAAAGACTTTAACCTGGTATGTGACATTAATAGAACCTGTTGGAGGGACAGATTTGTCTCCAGAGGTTAACATACCTTTGGAACAGACTCTAGTTCATGTCAAACAAAAGCACCTCATTGGTCAGTCTTCAAACACATTCTTGACAATTGGATGGGTAACCATATATTCACCCTGGGGGATCCACCTGTGTCTCTCTTGGACAGGGACAATAGGTGCTGATCGTGGAAACAAGGGTACCTTGGCTAGGCTTGTAAAGACCCTCGGGCCACTAGCTCAGTACCTTCCTATGATCCTATGATACTATGATCTTCCATCCACCTGGGTCTCTCTTGGACACACTATGATATTTAAGGCTTTTTTCTACCTTCATTAACTTTTGCAATTTGTGGTGTGGCAGAAAAGCTATAACAAATGTTTTCTTTGCTCTTTATCACTTCACGAATGGAAGATTCATAATTACCATACAGCCTGGCAATCTCCATATGATTTCTGTTTCAATCATAATCTAGAATTTTTACTTTCTCCCTAATGAAAGGGACACCACAGCTTCTCTTAGACTTAGAAATGCCAGCATCGCTACATTATCCTTTTGGGCCATTATTAAAGTAAATAACACCTTTCTGAACACAAATACTGCAATAACATGGCAACCAATGCAAACAGCGAGAATCCTAGAAGCAAAATGGAGGCAAGTTCTGAGGGAAAGCATGGATATGCGGACAAAGGAAGATAGTTCAAGTACGGGGCTGCCGGATTTTACTATGTCAAAGCCAGTTTCACCTGGTGCATGTTATGAAACATAATATTACTTATAAATAACATCTAGATTCTAATGAGGGAATGCAGCAATGCCTTCAATGATTTACACCTTAGACAAAAGATATCCCCATTGAACATACAGGTTTGTAGGATTTCAGAGGACGTTAATTATAGTTTTGTTTTTATATTGCTTGAATCAAATACTGGGCTGCTGGATTTCACATTGTTATGGCCCAATTTTTGCTTGGTGTGTGTTTTTTGAAACATACTACTGTATTTCTTTAATTTTCATTTTTTTTCTGCTGTGGTAAACCATGGATAACTAAAACTGCAGATACTGAATCAGAAGTGGATATGGGAGCATGCCTGTAATTCTGAAAGTTATAAATTTAGGAAGAAGGAAATATGGTTAATCTCATTTCTCCATATTGGTGTAACTACACACATAATATATTTAGAGATCAGGAGTGTCGCAGGAGGCCCTCAAACTAAGGGGTGCACAGATGCAGCTTCCCAGTAAAACATTTTTAATTTAGCTATTTTATTTTATCCTATAACAGTCAAATTGGAAAGCGAGATAGTGTGTCTGGTAGGTTAGGATGTTTTGATGATCATCCATAAGAATCCAAAAAGAAGATCCAAACATGAGTAGTTTCACAGTGGCCCACTTTGTTTGTCCAAGAAATAAAATTACAAAGAAATATGTTGTTACAAAGTGTGTAGTAAATGCACATAAATAGTATTGTGTTGCTCACTCTGCTGTATAAAGCTGTTAGACATTACAAAGTGTAGTAAATGCACATAAACAGTATTGTGTTGCTCACACTGCTGTATAAAAGCTGTTAGACATTACAAAGTGTGTAGTAAATGCACATAAATAGTATTGTGTGGCTCACTCTGCTGTATAAAGCTGTGGAACATTACAAAGTGTGTAGTAAATGCATATAAACAGTATTGTGTTGCTCACTCTGCTGTATAAAGCTGTTATGCATTACAAAGTGTGTAGTAAATGCACATAAATAGTATTGTGTTGCTCACTCTGCTGTATAAAGCTGTTAGACATTACAAAGTGTGTAGTAAATGCACATAAACCGTATTGTGTTGCTCATGCTGCTGTATAAAGCTGTTAGACATTACAAAGTGTGTAGTAAATGCACATAAACAGTATTGTGTTGCTCACTCTGCTGTATAAAGCTGTTAGACATTACAAGTGTGTAGTAAATGCACATAAATAAACAGTATTGTGTTGCTCACTCTGCTGTATAAAGCTGTTAGACATCACTTCACATTACAGAAGGAAAATACTCCCCCTCAGAAGCGTTAGTTTTCCTGGTTTCATCACATGTGGTAGCAGCTAGCACCATAAAATCATGCCAATATTCTTCCATGTCACTTCATTTATCCGATGTAAGAGTGTACATATAACTGTGTAGTACACAAGCCATTTTTACAAGAGGCATATATGGGGACATTATCCCTATATCCTCTACCTCTAAATATACAACTTCTGAGGTCACTGAACCTTAGGAAAAGAGTAAATCAGAGACCCCAGTTTCATAGTTTTGGTAAGCTGACATTTTCGCTCTGAAGTTGTAGCAGTAATGAAAATCTCGACATTATAATAATGTTGTAACATACATTACCATGTTATGCATTTCCTTCACATGTCAGTATAATATGTTTGCGTAGCTAACAATATGTTCAATTAATAATCAGGGACAAAGCCAAAAACATAATGAAAGACAAAGGCCTGAAATCACTGGCAGGTTTTATTTATTGGTATTATTTACTAAGGAAGCTCTTGTAATACATGACATCGCATTGAAATGCATTTTCATAAGAGTATGAAGTCTCTAAACATAAGTATTTGCTGCTTTTTAGTAATTTCATTCCTCACTATTTAAAAACAAAATCACAATTTTTACAGCAGACTAAAGTGCCGAAGCAAAATCAGAGATGTACCTGAAAGTCAGGGAAAGGTGTACATGTACCTGAAAGTCACGGAAAGGTGTACATGTACCTGAAAGTCAGGGAAAGGTGTAAATGTACCTGAAAGTCAGGGAAAGGTATACATGTACCTGAAAGTCAGGGAAAGGTGTACATGTACCTGAAAGTCAGGGAAAGGTGTACATGTACCTGAAAGTCAGGGAAAGGTGTACATGTACCTGAAAGTCAGCGAAAGGTGTACATGTACCTGAAAGTCACGGAAAGGTGTACATGTACCTGAAAGTCAGGGAAAGGTGTACATATACCTGAAAGTCACGGAAAGGTGTACATGTACCTGAAAGTCAGGGAAAGGTGTACATGTACCTGAAAGTCAGGGAAAGGTATACATGTACCTGAAAGTCAGGGAAAGGTGTACATGTACCTGAAAGTCAGGTAAAGGTGTACATGTACCTGAAAGTCAGGAAAGGTGTACATGTACCTGAAAGTCAGCGAAGGTGTACATGTACCTGAAAGTCACAGAAAGGTGTACATGTACCTGAAAGTCAGGGAAAGGTGTACATGTACCTGAAAGTCACAGAAAGGTGTACATGTACCTGAAAGTCAGGGAAAGGTGTACATGTACCTGAAAGTCAGCGAAAGGTGTACATGTACCTGAAAGTCACAGAAAGGTGTACAAGTACCTGAAAGTCAGGGAAAGGTGTACATGTACCTGAAAGTCAGCGAAAGGTGTACATGTACCTGAAAGTCAGGGAAAGGTGTACATGTATCTGAAAGTCATGGAAAGGTGTACATGTACCTGAAAGTCAGCGAAAGGTGTACATGTACCTGAAAGTCAGGGAAAGGTGTACATGTACCTGAAAGTCACGGAAAGGTGTACATGTACCTGAAAGTCAGCGAAAGGTGTACATGTACCTGAAAGTTATGGAAAGGTGTACATGTACCTGAAAGTCATGGGAAAGGTGTACATGTACCTGAAAGTCACAGAAAGGTGTACATGTACCTGAAAGTCAGGGAAAGGTGTACATGTACCTGAAAGTCAGGGAAAGGTGTACATGTACCTGAAAGTCAGGAAAAGGTGTACATGTACCTGAAAGTCAGGGAAAGGTGAGGACTTTTATTGCTAAGTACTTTTTTTTTCCATGTTGAGAAGCCAGCTTGAGGAAGCAGTTTAATAAAAGGTAGTTATATCTTTAAATATGTGTATAGGATGAGCATTCACTTTTTTCTAAGACGTGGTTTTGACCTTTACTTTTTACACATTAAATAAGTTGTGGAGCAGGCAATCCAGTCCTGTGTTTAGCAATGACAAAGACAAAGGCTTTTATCACCAAATTCTTTCCTTGTCCTGGGAGCTGTCAGTAGCCTGGAAGATCTCAGTCACTTGGGTGGTTCATATTCTATTGGCAGTACAGAGATCCCTACAAGTGCTTGGGCAGATATTTTGGGAAGGACTGAGCTATCGTTCGGCTGTTCTCAGGTTACGTTGGCTGACAAACAGGAAGTAATTTAAATGTCAGGTCATATTTATTTACATGTTTAAACCTAAATACAAATAAGAAACAAATCAAAACTAAAAGACCAACAGAGTAGGATATAGATATAAAACAAAAGTAATAAAAATCAAAAAAGACAATATGCAAATGGTAAAATGCATTAAAGAACAATATAAAAACAGTATAAAATGTATTAGAATTGAGTAGAAACCTTTTCCATAGCAACTATTTAGTTACAGGAAAGTTGTTCATAGAATGTTTGAATTCACTTTCTGAGACTCCCTCAGCCATTGAGCTAACTCATTTTAGAGATGCATCCCTTAACAAGCCATTGAGATAACTTATTTCAGAGGCGCAGCGCATAATAAGCTATTAAGCTAACTCATTTCAGAGGTGCAGCCCATAATAATCCATCAAGCAAACTCATTTCAGAGATGCATCCCTTAACAAGTCATTGAGCTAACTCATTTCAGAGGTGCAGCCCATAATAAGCCATCAGACTAACTAATTTCAGATGTGCATCCCTTAACAAGTCATTGAGCTAACTTATTTCAGAGGTGCAGCCCATAATAAGCAATTAAACTAACTCATTTCAGAGGTGCAGCCCATAATAAGCCATCAAACTAACTCATTTCAGAGGTGCAGCCCATAATAAGCTATCAAGCTAACTCATTTCAGAATTGCAGCCCATAATAAGCCATCAAACTAACTCATTTCAGAGGTGCAGCCCATAATAAGCCATCAAACTAACTCATTTCAGAGGTGCAGCCCATAATAAGCCATCAAACTAACTCATTTCAGAGGTTTGGCACTTAATAAGCCATCAAGCTAACTCATTTTAGAGGTGCAGCCCATTATAAGCCATCAAGCTAACTCATTTTAGAGATGCATCACTTAACAAGCCATTGAACTAACTCATTTCAGAAGTGCAGCCTTAATAAACCATCAAACTAACTCATTTCAGAGGTATAGATCATAATAAGCCATCAAGCTAACTCATTTCAGAGGTTTGGACCATAATAAGCCATCGAGCTAACTCATCGCAGAGGTACGTCTCTTCATAAGCTGTCAAGCTAACTCATTTCAAAGGTGTGGCCCTTAATTAGCTGTCATGTTAACTCATTTCAGAGTTGCGGCCCTTAATAAAGACATTGAGCTAACTCGTTTCAGAGGTACAGCCCTTCATAAGCCATCAAACTAACTCATTTCTGAGGTGCCGCCCATAATAAGCCATTGAGCTAACTCATTTCAGAGATGTGGTGCTTAATTAGCTGCCAAGTTAACTCATTTCAGAGGTGCAGCCCTTGATAAGCCATTGAGCTAACTCATTTCAGAGGTGCAGCCCTCAATAAACCATTGAAATAACTAATTTCAGCTGTGCAGCCCTTAATAAGCCATCGAGCTAACTCATTTCAGAGGAGGGGCCCTTAGTAAGCCATCGAGCTAACTCATTTCAGAGGTGCAGTTCTTAACAAGCCATCAAGCAACTCATTTCAGAGGTGTGGCCCTTAACTCATTACATCCAAGTTACACCTCCAGGTGCATCTGCAGTTAACTCCTACTGATACCTCTATGTGCCAAATATTGCTTGTTCATATTTACATCAATAATTCCAAAACCATGTTATCTACATGGTTTTAAAATATTCTTCTTAAAGCTTGCACAATGGCATACTCAACAGTATTAATATTAGACCTCTGTCTAGTGCAGGTATAGAGATATTAACTGTTGTGTTTATGATATTAAATTATATAGATATAATTTTCACATTTTTCTAAATATCTCAACAACCAAGTAACACAGACAGAACTCCTTAGCCTCTTATGAAAGCTCTCAGCTAGATGAATACAGTGTTGCTGACAGTATGTGTGTAACTGGAGTGGTTGCAGAGATATTGTAAGCTGTTTATAAAATATTACAAATGTAATAGTTGCTGTGTTTAAGACCTACAGCCTAACGCATACTTTCACTATAAAAATAACTTGTGCTGAAGTGTTTGACATTTATACTTCTTTCATAAACCATATAGTTTCAGAAATATGAACATTTGTTTGAAATGTAAGGACATTATTTGATTCAGTCAAGGCTTAGGCTCCGCCCATTGGAAGTTACACTGCAAACTTCCGGAGCTCCATTGGAATGAATGAATTAATAGGCCATCGAGCTAATTCATTTCAGAGGTGCGGCCGATAATAGCCAAGAAAGGAATATCAAGAGGCTAAAGCCTCACTTCTGGAAGTTCTAACAGACCCTGGGAGACTGAGTTCAGGAAACAGGATAGCTGATACTATGGAAATATATCTAAAAGATATGGGGACCCAAGTCATGCAAGGCCAAGTAAACCTTGGCAATAGCAATAAAACTGATCAAATGTAATACATTGAGAATGTATGCCTCATAAGTACTGATAACATGATATTACAGTGTGGGCTCTGCTATGAATTGTAAACTTCCAGTAAGCCAATGTTCGAAAAACAGAAGAACAAAAATGTAATTTTAAGCATTTTTGCAGACCCTGATGTGGAGCTTCTGACTAAAGGAGGTACTGCCAGCACAGCTAGCTGGAATTTTGTAAATAATTAAATGTCATTTGTGAATATCAAACTGATTTATATAGGATGCTTGTGTTACACATCTATTAGAACTGTATGTCCTGTGTATATGTCAAATTGCTTTGTACAGATGTTTGTGTTGAAAAGTACTTGTAAAGGGCTTCTGTTTGAAATGCACCAACGGTGTTCCTGCTGGAGAGTACAGAAATACACGTGCACTATTGTAACTGTTTAAATGTATATGTTTTCACAGAAATTGGAGGGTTGACCTCAGTCCAGAAAACTTTAAAAAAATATCTGAAATTAAATCACTTTATAGGCTAGGCCATAAAGATGCTATCTCACAGGTTTCAAGGCAGCTAGAGACACAAAGTCTGTACTAGGAAGCTTTCTGTATTGTCTTTGGGGTGAACCAATTACTATTCTGAAAGCATGGAAGAATGCGATTGTTTTATGACTTCCAGCACCTGCCAAAGATCTGAACAATAGCCCTTGTGTTTTTTTTGGGTAGGTGCTAAATACTGCCAGCTGCCAGCAATGGGGGTTTTGCATGGGAACTAGAAGTCAGATGACCAGAAATGATGTCATTCTGCAAGCTATCCCAGCAGCAATATTTTAGATATTATTTTGAGAAGTCTCTTAGTGAGACAGAGCATTCTGTATTCTATCATGGACCTGACAACAAGAAGAGCTTAGTTTAGATATTGTTTTTCTTTATTTGTATGAGACTCACCTTCACTGCTCTTTTAAATATTTCATGTGATTCTGAACTCTGATGTCAATGTGGATATATGCTTAGCATTGTCTTGTTCTTTTATTTATTATTAAACATATTTAAACTTTTCATTATGGCTGATCTTTGTAGAGATATTTAAGTTCTCAAAGCATTTGCATATTTATTTGGTGACACTGTGTGGACCACTCCTAACAGCCTTGCTCTTGATCAAACTACAATTTGTTTTAATATTATTATTACACAGTAAGATTGGACACCCCTTGTTAAGGGCATTAAAGTAGCTGGCGAGGGGTTCTGGTGGCAGTGGTGACTACCTTATAGTATGGGCAAAAGTGGGCATAGCTAGTAAACCTGTTCCAGCCTTTACCAGGTGTGTGTGTGTGTGTGTATGTGTGTGTGTGTGTGTGTGTGTGTGTGTGTGTGTGTGTGTGTGTGTGTGTGTGTGTGTGTGTGTGGGTGTGTGTGTGTGTGTGTGCGTGCGTGCATGCGTGCGTGCACACGTGCGAAGCAAATCTAATCACAAAGTATGAGTATGTGTTTGTGTCAGCTAGATGGGCAGGGACATGAAGCACTGGTGGGATATAGAGAGTATTGGAGGACTTGGCTTGGAACCCTGGCTAAGGACTCAACTCTATAGCTGTGCTAGTGGGAAATCTTATTGGTGATCTGGAGAAAGAGAAAAACAAAACCAGCCCCAGACTGACTGTGGTCTCTGTGTGCTCTTAAGGGAAATTACACTTGATGCAGAGAGCTGCATCTGGAAATATTGTGGGCGTGTGCTTGTTATCCTACCAGTGAATGCCCCCCCACAGCTGCCAGTGGTGAGGATTGAGGCTCCTTGACTACTGGCCCAGAGGTGGAATATCCTTGTTGCATTGGCAGTGGTGGGTTGCTACATATTGGTGGCAGTGGTGGAATCACAACATCACATATTGGGATTCAGTGGTGTGGATATTCAACTCCTGTAGCATGTAAACAGTGATCATTAAAAAGGTCTTTGTACTCTCAAGCAACCACATGGCAGACATTTAGAGTTTCATATCACAATAGCTTTATTTATTTTTTTGTTAGCTTAGTTAGTCATGGAGAGCAGGCAAGGATGTCAGCAGAGGATTATGGCAAGCGACAGGGAGCCACTTGGCTGAGATGTGCCAAGCCAAAGGACTGGTTTATGCCAACCTGACTAAAGTGGAAAAGACTGCAGCCTTAGTCACAGCTGTATCACAGACCAGCAACCAGAAAGACAGCCAGACTGGCCTTTGGTATGTACAGCTCTCAGAAAATGGACAGTTCAACTTTTCTTCAGAGGACTTAAAAATCCATCTGGAGTTAAATAGACTTGAACTGGAGGGCAATCATTTGGAGTTTGAATTAGCATATAGATTGTGGCAGGAGAACAGATGGAATTAGAATCATCAGAGAGACTGTGGCATTTGGACACTGAAGAAAATAAGAGGCAGCGGCAACATGAGAGGGAGATGCTGACTCTTTGTCAGGGTCATGGAGGTCATGGGGAAGGGAATAACCCAACCACAGAAGCAATAAAGGTCAGTAAATGTCTTCCACAATTGGCAGCGTGATAATTTTGATAGTTTTATTCACATGTTTGAAAGGATATATAAACAGTATAATGTTGACCAAGGGCTCTGGGTATGGTTCCTGACTCCCCTACTCCATGGTAAAGATGTAAACGCTGTTTCTAATTTGTCTGATACTGATTGCTTAAATTATAATATAGTTAAAAATTGTTTATTGGAATGCTTTAAGTTAACACCTGAAGCTTACAAAAAAAGTTTCTTGAGCACAGAAGCAAGACAGATGAAAGAATGTATGTGATTATATTGCTGAGTTAAGAGCTTATTTCATAGGTAGGTGAGTGGTTGTTAGGCCACCACTTTTGAAAAGCTAGCAAACCTTTTGGTGAGAGAACAAGCCCGTAGCACTTTGCCTGAGGACATGAGCATCTGTTTGGCAGATAGGGAATGTAATAGTAATGCCGCAGATGAGTCGGGAAAAAAAGAGACCTATACCTAGCAAGCAGGGCATCACTGCACAGGAAAGGGATACCCAGTGCTGCACATAGGTATAAGGGAACCCATGGTGGGCAACCTAAACCACCCCAACAGAGTCTACCAGTAACAGGGGAAGCCACTAGTTCAGGTACATGGCCAGGACCAAGGGTTAAATGTTGTAAATGTAACCTGTGGGGCCATGTAACATATAGATGTCCATGGAGGCAAGGTTGGGAGCAAAAGGTAGGGGAGTCAGCAAGTGTGAATAACAGAATGCCAGTGGTAAGTTGTCAACAAGGGTAACAAATTACTGGAAGAGGTTATATCCTGTCTTAGTAGATGGGAAACAGGCCACTGCTAAAAGAGACCCAGCCTCTGACCTAACCATTGTGAAGCCTGAAATGGTTAAAGAGGAACTCTACTTGCTTGGGCAGTCTACTCCAGTCAGAGCTTTAGGAGGGACCCCATTCCAAATACCTTTGTGTATGGTTCACCTTTACAGGGAGGTGGGAAAAGGAAGAAAGCAAGTAGGCATGTTTGAGGATATCCCTGCAGATATCCTGATAGGGAATGATTTTGATATTGCAGTATATTGTGTGCATGCAGTTACACACAGTTGGGCTTGGAAACAGGCATGTGAGTCTGGTAGCCTGGGGGGACCCAGACAGATCACACACTTGAATCCAGGACTGCTTAGGTGGTTACTTCAGGAGGGTCATACTCTGTGTCAGAGAGACTGAAGGTGAGTCATAGCTGGTTTTGGGTACTGGCATTTCCTTGGACAAAGTGACTGCAAGGGTAGAGGTGAGTAGTAGTAGTACCCAGGCTGATGGTGAGGCACTGCTGTCAGAGGATACCAGACCTTCTGTGGAAGTGGAGCTGGGAAGGGTTACAAAGCGAGTGTTGAGACAGGCTCAGCTCTCAGACCCAACATTAAACGGCCTGAGGGAGGAAGCTAGGGAGACACCTGATTTTCAAGGAAAAGGTGATCTGTGTATTGGAACAAAGGGTTACTGTATAGAGAGAGGTAATACAGCAGTTGGTAGTACCCAGAGTCTACCATCTGGCACTTCTAGCCATAGCCCATGACATTTCCTTTGCAGGTCATATGGGCATAAAGTGTACCAAGAGATGTATTATGCAGAACTTTTACTAGCCTGGGATTTCCAGGGATGTAACAGGGTACTGCAGGACCTGTGAGCAGTGCCAAAAGTAGGCAAGGCAGGAGACATGGTGAAAGTTCCTTTGATACCTTTGCCTGTGATTGAGTAGCCATTTCAGAGGGTATCTATGGATATTGTGGGGCCTCTAAGTACCCTAAGTTCCACAGGGAAGAAGTATGTCCCAGTGATTTCTCAGACTTGCTGCTGAATCCATAGCCTATTTCATATCTATTCTTATTATTAGATCTATCCAAGAAGCTACAGTCCCTGCCATCTGGAAATCTTTATTCACAATCCCCCTCCATAAAGGAGGCAACTCAGCTGACCCTTCTAACTATCATCCCATTGCCATTCTACCCCCCCTCTCTAAAATACTCAAGAAATGTATTCACTCTCAGCTTCTAAGCTTTCTCCTCCAGCATAACCTTCTCACTCCCTCTCAACATGGATTCCGGACTGATCACAGCGCATCAACAGCACTCCTATTTTTCACTCACACTATAGCTGAAGCTCTAGAAAACAATCGACTTATATCATATCTTTTCCTTGACCTTTCCAAAGCTTTTGACACTGTCTCTCAATCCATTCTGCTTACTAAACTTGCTAACCTCAGTCTATCCTCTACCTCTCTTGCTTGGTTCTCCAGCTACCTCTCTAGTAGGCAGCAATCAGTTAAGTGGCTCTCTTGCTTCTCTCCCTATATCTCAGTCCCAACTGGAGTTCCAGAAGGCTCCATTTTGGGGCCTCTACTGTTTAACATCTTCACAAATGAACTGTATACATCCTGTAGAAAATCTTCCCTCATCCAATTTGCAGACGACAACAGTCCTCTCCATCTCCAGCAATATCTCCGAACTCCAGACGCCCTCCCTACAGTCCTTCCTAGCCACTGAAAAGTGGTTATCTGATAATCTAGTGATTCTTAACCCTAAAAAGACCAAACTATTGCTTTTCCTTCCCGATCTCTCTCCCACCATAAATCTCTTTCTATCACATCCTCTAAAACACAATTATTAAAGCTGAACCCCACACAAAACTCCTAGGTGTCATCATTGATGACGAACTTAAATTCAACCAACGTCTACTACAATGTATAAAAAAACACACCAAAAACTTGGCATGCTATATCATAACAGAAAAATTCTAACCTCTAATGCAAGACTCACCCTGGCTCAGGCTTTCCTCCTTCCCGCTCTTCTCTACGCTGCCCCAGTCCTAACCAATATTCAGTCCACAACCATGAACAAACTTCAACAAACTTATCACAAAATTGCTAGATTCATTACAAACTCTCCAAATAATTCTCATCACTGCCATGCCCTTAACTCTCTACAATGGCTTGAATTCCCACAACTACTGTTGCTATCAGAATTTCAAGTTATACACTCTCTGCTATGAGACCATCTTCCTGTCCAGCTCTCTCATCACTGGTCAAAACTTATTCCCCTTCAAGGATCCCCCGAACCTCTAACCAGCAACTTTTGACTGTCAATCAACCAAACAAAAACATAGGCAAACTTCTTTATGAATGGTCTGTAGCCCTAGCCTGGAACAAACTTCCCTTAAACATATGTTCCATTATACACTCTTCACACTTTAAAAAGGAGCTCAAACTTCATCTACTAAATAACAAAACCCACCTCTGCATTAATCTAACTTAACCCCCAACCCAGCTGGAGTTTTAGATTATTCACCCTTTGTACTTAGTAAACAATTTCTAGTTTACTAGCTACCCAATGTATATAACTAAATGTTTTCTAAAATTTAATGTTGTTGTTGATTTTGTATCATTTGTAGATATGCCCCATTATAAAATTGTAAAGTATGTAATTGCTTTTCTTAATTTTAAAAGTTTTTGTTTTTCTTTTATCTACTGTTAATTTTACTGTATGTAACCGGAGCTTTTCTCCTTGGGTCTCCATTGAAAACAGACCTTTGGCCCAGTTGGACCAACCCAGTTAATAAATGTCAATAAATAAATAAAAATAAATAAATAAGATTGCAAAATTCGCATCAGCCCAATCAAATTGCACCCACCATTGCCAGGCCAATAGAGAACTAAACTGGCTAGAATTTGTACATTACCTATATTACACACAACTTACCTTTGCTCATAAACTCATTTATAAACCCGAGTGTTGCCCTTCCCTGAAAATATCATTGAACTTTACGTCCCATCCAAAAATAGACACTCTTAACAACAAACACCTACTTAAAGTATCAAAACCTAGTAAAAGAGCAGGTAGCTGCCTCTATTCCCATTCCATAACTAAGCTGTGGGACACCCTCCCATCATCAGTTACAGAATTAGACAACACAATCTCCTTTTAAAGACAACTAAAACAACATCTCACTGATAACCCCAGCTACACATGCAACACATATCCACAGCCTCCTTAATCTAGCAAAACTGTTTCACGTAGCAAATATACTTATGTATATGTTATGCTGTTACACCATACGACTTATCCCTAATCTTTAGTATCCCAGTCCACACATCTATGCAACTATCTTAACACACTTTCTGTTCTCTGTCACTTTCTACTTTTAATACTACCATTAAATACATGTTACCTATAATCTACATATTCCCACCACCTAGCTATAAGATTCTAACTATATCTGTCCTACCTTTAAGTTTAACTCTCTAATTCTACCTTCCCACTATACTTACTTTTGCCTATGCTGGCCGCGCCCGAAAAAAATTGAGCTGTATTGTTAAATATTTCTAAATGTACAATTTTCCTACATGCTAATGTTCCATTGTAACTGTTTTTATAACATACATGCTGTTTTAGATAGTTTTTTATATTATTTCACTTGCTTTATAAGTAATTGTTTCCTTACAAATTCATTTAATGATTTTCATGTAGTTGGAGTTTTTCTTCCTGGGCCTCCACTGAAAATGGGTCTCAAGCCCAGTGGACTTTCCAAGTCAATAAATAAATATAATTTTTGACCAAGGGACGGGTAAGATCAATCTCTAACCAAATGGGATAGGTTAATTCAAAAGGAGAAACTGGCTAAAGTTAAAATGGCCTGCAAGGGCAAATAGCCTAGTAGTTACCTATAAGCCTATGAACCTATGAGAAATTTCCCAAAACAAGTAAATAATTGCTGGGACACAGAAATCACACTGACAATGTTTTCCTGTGGATGACAGCATTTGACATTCTATGTGATGAAGTGTTTTTTTCTGTGGGCAAATGAAGCTTTTGGGGATTTTCACCTGAAGCAACTGCAGAGGATCAATTACAGGTTATCATAGGTGGGTAGCCAGGCAACAGAGTTTTAAACTAAGTGCAAGTGGTTGACTTCTCAGTAAGGGACATTACACAAAGGTATTTACGTAAAATAATGTTCTTAATAAGAGCAATGCTCCTAAGATAAAAGCAGGATATCATCATGGAAATCAAATTCGGCTTTGTTAAGGGCAGACCTTGCCTCTTGAACCTGGTCGACTTCTTTGAAACAGTTACCAAAGCCATAGATGAAGGGAAGGTAGTCCACACAGCCTACCTGGACCTCGCAAAAGCCTTCGACACAATACCCCACTCGGGCATCATAAATAAGCTCACCAGCTTAAATATCAACCCCTATGTCACAAGATGGGTTGCAAACTGGCTCAGGGATAGAACCCACATGGTCAGAATTGCAGGTGCCATGTCAGACTCAAAACCAGTTACAAGTGGCGTCCCACAAGGCTCAGTCCTGGGACCTCTCTTGTTCGGTATATATTTCTCCGAGGTACAGGCTAACATGGGTGGACTATGGCTGACCAAGTTCGCAGATGACTGCAAACTGGGTGCTGTAATTGACTCTCTGGCTGACACAAGCATCCTCCAAAAGGGTCTCACAGAGATGGATAACTGGTGCCAGAGCCATAGCCTAAAGCTAAATGCCAAAAAGTGCATAGTCATCCCCTTTGGGAAAAACAAAGTGCCCACAAATTACCACATAGGTGGTAATCCATTATGTCTGGAAGAAGTAATTAGGGACTTGGGGACCCAAGTAGATAGCAATCTCTCCTTTGACAGTCACGTTGCCAAAGTGGTTAGAAAGACCTTCTATATAGCCCACCTTATCATGAAGGGGTTCACATCTAGATCAAGAGAGGTCATTGTGCCCCTCTACTCATCACTTATCAGGCCCATAATTGAGTACAATGCCCTGTTTGGGATGTACCTTACCTGACACCTTCAGCAACTGGAAAGACCCCAAAAGTATCTCACCAAGAGGATCAATGGGCTCAAACAGATGCCCTATGCAGTTCGGCTAAAGAAACTCCAGCTCTACTCAGTTGCGTACCGCCTACTCAGAGGCGATCTGTGTCTGACGTATAAAGCCATGTCCAACCCAGAATTAATGGACATGTTTCACCTCAGGAAATCCAAATCCCTTAGAGCTACACGCTCCAGGGACTTGAACCTCAGCACAGAAATAAATAGGACATGCTGGAGGGACATATTCATATCCCAGAGGCTCCCCTCACTCTGGAACCAAATCCCAATCCATGTTAGGCAGAGCCCCTCACTGACCCTCTTCAAGAGAAATCTTGACATGTGGATGGGAGATCGTAAGTTTACCCCTTGGATCTCTTCTGTGTCCCTGCTTGACAGAGGTATAGTAAACTAACCTTAAAAGGGCTACCTTCTGTGACCTACTATACAGAGGCACAGTCAACTAATCTAAAAGGGTGGCGAAAGCCAAACACACTCTGGCTAGGCTTATAAATGCCCTAGGGCAGATAGCCTAGTATCAACCTATGAACCTATGAACCTATAACCTACAGGCTGCAGGAACGTGGTCCCCTAAAGGCTACTTTGCTGTCAAATGCATCACCAAGATCGCATACCTTTTTTTAATGCATTCATTAAGTGCATAAGCCAGCTACGCATACTTTTCTTTTCAGAGGTTACTTAGGAATGCTGTTTGGTGAAACAACTGCTCAGAATCACACAACAGGCAAACAGAGGTGGAAGAAAGGAACTCCTGTCTTCCATGAGCTACTACTATTGTAATCCCAACTACAGAAAGCTGCTCATGAACAGCTCAGAGCCTTAGTCCTTTCTGTTAACTGCCAGACTTACATTTAATACAGATTCCATTTTGTCACCACTATAGCTAATGTTAGAGATTAGGCAGGAGCAAACAAACCCCATAAACTAGCACTCAGAGCTATGGCAATCATCTCTGAGGTACTAAATTTCAATAATTTCACTGTCATTCAGTCATGGATGCCTTTCAGTTCTTCGGGTAGAGAGTTCACATTAAACACAGAGTCCAGAAGAAAGGTGAGTAACAAGCTGCATGTTGTTGGAATAACTAAGATATTGTAGATGTCTCCTTCAATTAATGTCTCCTACAGGAAGCATATTCTTCAATTAATGTTTCCTACAGGAAACATATGCCTCAATTAATGTCTGCTATAGGAAGCATATCCTTCAGTTGTCTCCTACAAGAAACGTATCCTTCAATTTATGTCTCCTACAGAAACGTATCCTTCGATTAAAGTCTCCTACAGGAAGCATATAGGCAGTGAATACTAATGTTAATATGGAGCCCTGCACTATACCACAAGACAGCGAAAAGTACAGGTATTGACCCCTGACACCATTCTCTGTGTAAACCTCAAGAAGTCAGAGGTAAGCCAATCTAGATCTCCACAGTTGATGCCACAATAGTATTGCTAATGGTCCAAAGGGCACCTTGTTCCACTGTGTGAAATGTTCATTTGAGAGCCAACAGGACCAGAAGAGAGTAACAATACCTGGTCCCATACGACAAGGAGAAAGACCCTATATGGCTACTTAAGTACTGTTTAGCATGAAAGCTAGACTAGAAGTTGTCCTGTCAATATTTCCTTCAGGCCTATGTGAGTATCCATGCAGTTATAGTACAATTTCATAATAGTGGGTGTTTATGTTTTACTGCATTCTTTCTTAAGTTACTGAGTGCAAGCATATAAGTCTTAATGCAGAGAATTATCACCGGGTCACCAATCATAACCTTTTTATTATGTGTCCGTGATATGTACGCTAAAAAATTCACCTCAAGAATGAAGTTCGAGAGGCAAATCTTGGCATCCATGTTGAGAACACATAACTGAAGGATATGATCAAAGACCCGATCATAATTCTTTGTAGTGCAAGGAGAAATATCTAATACACATACTACTAGTTACTACTAGTTACTACTAGTTACCACTAGTTACAGTAAAAAAAGAAGAAAATTATGGTTTGTCGACTTTCAAAGATGTAAAGCACTTAGCCACATACTGAGTGGTCTAAGAAATGCAGTGTAACACACTTCCTCACATTTACACTCACCTTGCCATGTTTCTAAATTGTCCAGATTTTTGCCTAATTTATTTGGTCTGTTGCTGATAAAGTCCATGTTTTTCAGAGAAATCAATGGAGGACTGAAGTCACTGAATAGGGACACACATTTAACTTTCAGAGTTCGTATCCTTCAGAGAAAATGTAGGCGAGCAAGCATCCTGTTATGCTAGCTACTTATTATCAGTACGGACAGCAGGTAGAACCAAATCTTTTGTTCTGCTGCTGTCATTTGCTGGTTAGTACTGGCAGATTTTACTGCTATCCCAAGACCCAGCCTTAACAACTTAAGCATGGGGTGCTTAACATTTGTTAACATCAGGCCTTGTGACACTCTAGGATTTAACTGATTTGTCTTTTCCTGAATATTGGAGCATAATGCACCACAGTAACATTGCTACACTTCTAAATATTGCTATTAAGTATTTGTATCATATTGTATGATTGCCTAGGGTCATGGCTGAAAGACAAGCCCGCCAACTCAGTAAAACAGACTAACTAATAGACTAACAGACTAACTAACTAGGTTACAAGGTTAACTAACTAACTAACTAACTAACTAACTAACTAACTAACTAACTAACTAACTAACTAACTAACTAACTAAGGTAACAAGGTTAAAAACTAACTAGGTTAACAAGGTTAAAGAACTTGTTGCTTCTGACCGTAAGGCATATTTCACTACCCTCCAAACCAACCATACTACTAATCCCAAATGTTTCTGAAGGGAATCTCAGCCCTCCTCAACCCAGGCAAAGCTGAAAACCCTAGTCCTGACCTAGACGCATCTGACACAGACTTAGCAACCAAATTCAACTCCTTTTTCATAAACTCTATTAGTAAACTAACATCAGCCTTCACCAATAACTTAGGCACTCACCCTCAACTGACACCTATCCCTTCCTCCCTAAACACCTCATGCCCCCCAGCTCTACCTTTCTCTATCAATCCCATCTCCATATCAACTATAAAAAAACTTCTCCGAAAATTAAAACCCGGCTCACATGCTCCTGATGAAATCCCCTCCTATTTCTTAAAAGTAGCTTCTGAAGCAATAGCCCTCCCCATCAGCATACTCATTAATCATTCTATCTTAGAAGGCCATGTCCCCCAACTATGGAAGAAAGCCTTTATTATCCCTCTTCATAAAGGCGGCAACAACTATGACATAACTAACTTCCGCCCTATCGCAATGCTGTCCCCTATTTCTAAACTACTCGAAAAGTGTGTCCACCAGCAACTCCTACCTTATCTCATTAATCACCAACTTCTAACACCAACACAACATGGTTTTCGTCCTGGCCATAGTACCTCTACTGCCCTCCTCTCCTTCCTTGAGTCAGTAAATAAAGCCCGTGATTCTGGCCACTTCATATCCACTCTCCTCCTAGACCTCTCTAAGGCATTTGACACCATTTCCTACAACCTGTTCCTTACCAAACTCATTAAACTAAATTTGTCCCCTTCCACTACCAGTGGTTCTCAAGCTATCTCACCCACAGGCAGCAAGCAGTCAAATGGAGCAAGGCTTCCTCTCCATTCCTCAATACATCCACAGGTGTCCCCCAGGGCTCGATTCTACCTCCCCTATTATTTAATATTTTCATAAATGATTTTCACCATGCCATCCCAGACTCCACTCTCATTCAATACGCCGATGATTCTACTATAATCTGTTCCTCCCCCTCTATCACCACTCTTAACCACCTTACACAAGCAGCTTTCTCCTCTACTGAACAGTGGATGCTTGATAACCATCTGGCCCTGAATGCTACAAAAAACAAACTTATGCTATTCTACCCCTCTAAAAACTCTCTCTTAGACAAAAATACCTTTACAATAACCAGCAAAAACAATACTTCCCTAGAAATAGTCTCCGACGCAAAATTATTAGGAATAATCATAGATGACCAACTGAAATTTGATAAGTATCTTCAAGCCAATATCAACAAAACCCATAAAAAGCTAGGTATGCTCTACCGGCATAGTCACTTCATCTCTCCCTCTACTAGAGTCACACTAGCTAATATTTACCTGATCCCATCTCTACTTTATGGTGCAACTATCCTTTCCAACCTGCAATCCTCCCTTACAGCAAAACTCTCATCTTGTTACAATAAAATAACCAAATTTGCCACAGGTCACTGAGCCTCCTCTCACCACTGCCTTTCCCTTCATCAACTAGGCTGGCTTGAGCTACCCAATTTCCTCAGTCACACCCAACTTATCCTAGCTCATAAACTGATCCACAACCCATCTCTCTGTCCCTCCCTAGCAAATACCTTTTGAAATGCATAAACCTGACAGACTCTTGAGATCAAATTCTCACAACTTAATCAAATTGCACAGACCCTCACATCCAGCTGGAAATCAACTGATGCCCTTCTCACTAGCACGCCTCTGGAACTCTCTTCCAGCCTCAGTCCGCACTACAAACAGTCTTTCCTTGTTCAAACCTCACTTCACTTATACCTAACCTCACAATGGATATGCTCATGCTCCCACCCCACCTAATAACTACTCCACTTTCTTCCTAATCTTCTAACCTTCCTGTAGACACATTAATACCTGTCACATTTCTTTAACACTAGAAACACTAAAGCAAGTTAAACTGGCATTTTTGTTACTCCTTATAACAAATACTACCCACTATTAATCCAGATGTTTGTTCAAATATGACAATCTTTGATCAAACGCATTGTAAATACCTATTTTTCCTCCAACATATTTTTTCTTAGTTACTGTATTAATGCATAATTGTGCTTTCAATGTGTGACAAATGTGTTCTTTTTAATGTGCACTTCAAATGTGTTCCTACTTTGTATTATATAATCAAACTTCTGGAACTTTTCTCCCCATGACTCCATTGAAAATGGGCCATTTGTGAGCCAATGGACTATCCTGGCAAACAAACTACAAAACAAACTGCAAACTAACTAACTAACTAACTAACTAACTAACTAACTAACTAACTAACTAACTAACTAACTCATTTTGCTACCTAGAGTTCATATAACTGACTAACTAACTAACTAACTAACTAACTAACTAACTAACTAACTAACTAACTAACTAACTAACTAACTAACTAACTCATTTTGCTACCTAGAGTTCATATAACTGGCTGACTAACTAACTAACTAACTAACTAACTAACTAACTAACTAACTAACTAACTAACTCATTAAATGTGAGTCTAAATGTGCATAAACCACTCCCCAAACCTTAGCCACAAAAGGAAAGTTGGCGATGGATCTATAATTATCAGGGTCATTAGGATACAAACTAGCCTTTTTAAAAATAGGAGTAACAAAGGCCTATTTTAATATTGACAGAAAAACTCCATCCTGAAGAAACATTATGACACGGTGGTAAAGGACCGGATTCAGCTTATCTAAACAGTTGTCTGACAGTTCACGCAGAGGGTTAAAGCCGTGAGTTGTAGTTCTTGTGGTACAGAGTTTGATTCCCTCAGCCCTCATTTGCCTACTGTATGTCCTTGGGCAAGTCACTTAATGCAAAACTAAGGATACAACTAGGAATTTGGGATAGGGTCCCCTGAACTGCAAACCTGATGATTACCTATGATGAAGACAGGCTTAGTAGGGTAAGGGGGGGTCCAAAAAAGAGGTTGTATGCAGAGTGGAAGCACGGGAGAAGATAAGGTCATCATAATTTTGTAACAGGAACTCACACAAAGTCAAAGATGGCAAAGGATCTGTACAACCACAATCATACCCTGTTGATATTGTGTATATGTGTGCACCTGTGTAAAATGTGATCTGATTGTGTCAAGTCTGGCCATAAAAAAAATCTGAGCAGTCAAATCACATTTCTTGAAAGTCAAAACTTTCAGGGTAGTCAGGCAGTCTGGAATGCAGAGCTTCCTGACTACCATGGAAAACGCTGCTGATTAGTTTCTTACTCCAGAGACTTCACAGGTCAAAGGGCATAGACTTACTCCTGAAGGTGTCTGCCTGGTAGAATGGAAAACAGTCATCCAGGGAAAGTTTATCCTCGGACAGACCACTGCAACACCACTTGAGCTTTATCACTCACCCGGTCTGCCTCGGCTGAAGGAGCTTAGGATCAAACCATGGCTGTCCTGGTCCAAGGTGAACTAGGTGTACACAGATAGGGGCCAAGATGTTAAGAGTCACAATGAGTGCCCTATGACAGACATTTATCAGCTCATCAGGATTGTTGCCACTGCAATCTTGTAATTGCTGTTGCAGCAAAGGGCCTAACGAGTCTAGGATAAGTAAAC
>NC_056743.1:1907047693-1907140193 GCF_019279795.1 Protopterus annectens
AAAGTTGTCAGTCATTTGCTAACTGACTATTAAATGAAGGCTACATGTCTAAGATTTGCAGGTGTGTGCAGTTTAGTCTTACTAGATTATCAGGAAATTATCATGAGTATTAGGTCTGCACTTTCACTAGCTAGGGTCATGGTAAAGTTCTTACATTTAAACTGGGCTCTCTTGTCAATTATCAGTGCAAGAATGAAGTGCTGTAACTATAGTGTCTCATGCTGGAACACACCCAGTGGAATTAACCACGATCCTGACAATAGCTAGCATAAATGCAAACATACAGGAGAAAAAAAGTCTGAAAGCTACTGCTGGCCTGCTGTGCTAAAGGTTAGATATCATCTTACTTATGTGTCTGATGATCTGGCCTCAGGAAAGAACTCAGGTCATTTGAGGATGGAAGGAGACAATAGGAAAATCTGGTATTTATTTGTTAACCTGGGTAGTGCACTGATCCACCTGGACTTTTTTCGAACTACACCCATCCAAGGTTCAATATTTAGTTAAGTGATTTGCTCAATGTTGCATCACAGAGTAGGCATTAGCCAAGTGGAATCAAATCCTAGACTTCAAAAAGCAACTCACATAGCCTTAAACCTACTGCACTAAATTGCCAGCATCTGGAATGCAGACAAAAAGTGGAAAACTATTTTCCTGCAGACAGCAAATTCCATTGAAGGCTAGGAGTGTAGAAAATGGTAGGTTGTCTGGAAGAAGAGAAGTAATAACATTGTGTACGCTGAGTATAGCAGTATGTATATTATGTGTGTATATTATCTATAAAGGATGTATATTATATCTGTGCTTGCATGTGTGTGTGTGTGTGTGTGTGTCTGCATGCACACATCCTCTATCTATAGATATAGATAGAGAGACAGATAGAGACAGAGAGACAGAGAGAGACAGATATTATCAAGTCTTAAAACATTAGGGACACAGATATAAAAAAAAAACAGGCCTATTTGAAAAATCAAATAAAAAGACAGCCAACCTGGCTTATCTCACTCAGTTCCACATAATATTTGTACTACTTACAGTACCTTACAAGTAAGATTCACAGTTGAAAGAGACATCTCCATTAGATATGATCATTGACAAATATCCAACAACAGGCTATCAAGTACAAGCCATGGCTGCAGGCCTTCTGTATGCATTCTTCTCAGCTCCTCAAAGTTCTTGACTTGAAATAACCTCAGACCACATGTAGAATGGGTCCTAAATGAGGTAACAAAATTCCGGCAGGGTCTGCAGCCTTCATCAAGCAGTAGCAATATTCATATAACTGCCACTGTGTTTTTATTTGTCTTTACCCACACACTGCCCCCAAACAGATGTGTGGCAATCAAAAAAGTAGTGAAAATAATGGCCACAGTAATGTATTTCTTCCTGTTGCTACATTACAAACCCATGGTCACTGTAATACATTTAGGGGGAAAAATAAATGAAATGCCATGTGGGCAGTTTAAACTTTTACCTCTGCTCACAAGTAGCATCTGGTTGCCTACCAGAAACCTGCAAGAGGTCCAGATGTTGCAGTCCAACCCCAACATTTCCTTCAGCTTTACTTCTGGGTGGCTAAATAAGATCTTCTTGGTGCCATTGAGTCTATGGAGTCCAACTGCTGCTGCTTTCAGGATAGCTTCTCCCACCACAGCCATCAATATTCTACTTCCATGTTTTCTGAATATGTCAAGATAGTCTCCTGACTCTAGCTGTTGACATAAAGAAAGATTAAAAAAAAGATACATTTACTTCTAGTGCTGCCCACTGACCTGAACCTTTTATGCTTAAAATTTGCAGGCGTTATGTTCCTTTTGACACTTTAAGTTGTTGGGCTGAATCATGGGTGGGATGGGTGTTGGGAAGCCAGGCTGGAATCTAAACTGACAACCTGTCAGCAGACTTCCTTCAAATGGCATCAGAAGTAGTAGCCTACCCAGTTTCCATCCTTATTAATAGATCAATATCAGAATGTAAAGTTCCCAACTTATGGAAAATATCCCACATCATACCATTGCATAAAGGAGGCAAATCACTTGAACTGACCAACTACTGACCCATAGCTAGTCTTTCTCCCGTATCTAAAATAATGGAAAGAGTTGTGCATTGTCAGTTAATGAAATTCCTCCAATGAAACGTCCTACTAGCCAAGTCACAACACGGCTTCAGACCCTACCACAGCACCACAAAAACACTACTCTCTTTCACTGATATTGTCAATAATCATAGAAACAACGGTCTATTTACAGCCTCCATATTCCTAGACTTATCCAAAGCCTTTGATATGGTTAACCACTCAATGCTCCTAGACACTCTAACTACCCTTAACATAAGCCCCTCCACCAAATCATGGTTCAGTGACTACCTATCCAATTGACAGGAAGCAGTCCTATGGCAAAGTCAACTGTCCCCCCCATTACCAGTAGCCATAGGCGTCCCACAAGGGTCTATTCTAGGTCCACTGATGTTCTCTCTCTTCACTATCCACATAGCCACAGCCTCTCTCTCAGCCTCGATTGTGCAATACGCAGATGATACCACTATCATATGTGCTGCCTGCACCCTAAATGAGCTCCAAACCATAACTCAGAACAACTTCTCACAAATAGAATCCTGGTTTTCTAAAATCAAACTGATACTAAACCCTAAAAAGACACAACTCATTCTCTTCAGTCCAGGAAAATCTCCCCCTACAAACAGCAGCTTTACTATAAAATCAAAGGAAAACATAATAATCAGACCAACTACCCACACTAAACTCATATGGGTAGAAATTGACAACAACCTGACATTTAACATACACATAGCCCAACCAATAAAAAAGTCAATAAAAAGCTGGGTCTTCTTTATAGGAACAAACTGTTCCTCACCAAACATACCAAAGCCACTATTGCAAGGACACACCTCCTATCTGTCCTGCTTTATGCCTCCCCAGTATTTACTAACCTACGTCACAGCGAACTAAACAAAATGGAGTCCTGTTACAACAGGATTGCAAAATGTGCCACTGATGCATCCTACAGATCACATCACTGCCCTGCCCTCAGGCAACTCAACTGGCTTGAGTTACCACATCTACTCTTACTTAACCAACTCTCAATAGCGCACAAAATCTACTACATCCCAGAAAACATCCCAGCACTCCAGCAATTAATTCATCCCTACACTTCCACTCGTACCATAAGATCCAATAATCAAAATCTAGTCAATGTCATCAAACACAGAAATACAGCTGGTAAATCTCTCTTTGCCTATTCCATTTCCAATATCTGGAATGCACTCCCAAGTCAATTAACTTCAACCACATCCCCCCTCCAATTTAAAAATCTCCTCAAAACCCAATATGTAGGAAACTGGCTAAGCCCATGTTTTTCCTCTGGTTGATCGACTCACTGTACTAGTGTCAGCTTCTTCTTCCTACCCAGTCCTAAGGTCAGTCTAATACTGATTGAACAGCTACCGAAATCATTCACTCCTCCCTCTAACACTCGCTCTCTTTCCTCTCCTCTCCTCCCTCTAACACTTGCTCTCTTTCCTCTCCTCTCTTCCCTCACTCTTGCAGTTTTCACCCTCCAGCAGTGCCATTAGCCAATATTGACAACAATGATGAACGAAGTATACAATGAATGCATATATTTAGACTTAAACTTCAGCTATTCTTATGTCAAGAACACACTCTGTATTACTACTATGTGAAGTTTGTCAACCAAGACTCCACAGAAAATGTACAGACTAGCTAATAATGTCAACCATCATGACTGTGTGAAAGTACGAATGTATAGCTAAAATAGTTTATGTCCTCTAATGTCAAGTCAATGATTTATGTTTGTATCTTATTTGATGTGTGAAATTGTGTATGCATAATTAAACTAGTATATGAGCTCTATTGTGAATGCATAGTGTAGTTAAACTAGTATATGAGCTCTATTGTCATGTCAACAGTTTATGTTATGTATCTTATTGAATGTGGAGCTTTTCTTCCCGGGCCTCTGCTGAAAATGGACCTCTGTCCAGCTGGACTCCCCCCGGTTAACAAATGTAAAACAAAATAAAATAAAATAAAAAATAAAATAAACTGATATTTCAAAACTGGATCCTCACATGTTGAAAAACTAGGCGGGGCAGCTGGAAGCAGTAATAGGGGGCATACCCCCTGCACTAGAACCTACATCTGCCATTATGATTCTACCAGATCTACTGTCAGAAGTCTCAAGTGGCTAAACTTGTTGGAAATCCTTCCACGGACTTATTTCTACTAAGTGGAAGAAGTTGTCAGTCTGGAAAGAGAGGTGTTCTGTGTTGTGCCAGATGATGAGTTTGCAGGTGTCTCTTTGCCTATCATAGATTTGGGTATCAATTACTCCATGGCCAAAATCCATGGTTGTACCACTGTGGCTCATCATAGCCTTGTGGAGGATCGAACTCCCAGTGCTGTCTTGTCCTACATCTTTAGCTTCTTTTGAAGTTCCTTTCTTTTCTTGGGAACCTGAACAACATAACTGAGAGGCTGGCACTTTTCCCGTGTTCAAGACAAGTGCACATCCACTTACCTAAAAGCCATTTTCATTGAAATTGAAATGAGTGAAAACACACATCACAGAAGAAAACAGTCTTATGGAAACTTTACAATAAAGGGCCTTAAACATATGGCAAAAATACCACTGTTTTACAAAGTAAACAATCTGCTTTATAATTCTTATGTGCAGTTGTGTCCCCAGAAGCCAATATTTTCATTATGTCAGGAAAATCCGCAATATATAATGTTAGCTGCATTCCATATTAGCTCTGTAATGTAATTCCAAGACCTGTGATTGAAATTCCAGGATTTACAAAAACTGGCAAGCCTACAGGACAACAGAAAATGTCAAGAAATGCCATTGTCTTTTAAAGTTGTTTCTTTCTTGAGACAAACACCAGTGTACCCTGTATTCCCTACTCATATGTATGAACTCTGACATAGCCATACGTTGGAGAGAAAGGAATACGCTGATAAAGCGTGACGCTACACTTCAGATAATCAAGTTTCTAGGTTCCCATTTTCACATTTTTATTCTAATTACTCCAGGACATACACACAAGTCCTGGAATTTAAAACTGTTAGCTCCTTATGTGCAGCCATTGCTCTACTGAAATATGTCACATTGAAGTGGGAATATTCATTTATTGGGGGCTGCAGGTGTGCAGCTTTGCACAATTGGGGGAAAGGTTGCTGGGGTGGCTTATCTCCCTAAACAAAATGTTCAGTATGTTAGGCTTTCCTAGAACTGTATTTTAGTAAGTTGTGATTTTTGTAAATATCTTAGGATATCAAGAAGAGGAGGAGGAGGAGTGTGAAAGCAGTGCCAAGGATTAAATGGTGAAAGTTAAAAAAGGGTGATTGTGAGGTGGAGTTTAGGGAAGAGTTAAGACAGGCACTGGGAGGCAGTGGAGAGTTACCGAATAGCTGGGTAACTACAGCAGAACTAGTAAGGGAGACTGCTAGAAAGGTGCTTGGTGTGACATCTGGACAGGGGAAGGAGGACAAGGAGACCTGGTGGTGGAATGAGGAAGTACAGGAGCGTATACAGAGGAAGAGGCTGGCGTAGAAGAAGTGGGATTGTCAAAGAGATAAAGAAAGTAGACATGAGTATAAGGAGATGAGGCGCATGGCAAAGAGAGAGGTGGCGAAAGCTAAGGATAAGGCATATGGTGAGTTGTATGAGAGATTGGACACTAAAGAGGGAGAAAAGGACCTGTACCGATTGGCTAGACAGAGGGACAGAGCTGGGAAAGATGTGCGGCAGGTAAGGGTGATAAAGGACAGTGAGGGAAAGGTACTCACAAGTGGGGAGAGTGTGTTGAGTAGATGGAAAGAGTATTTTGAGAGGCTGATGAATGAAGAGAATGAGAGAGAGCAAAGGTTGGATGATGTGGGGATAGTGAATCAGGAAGTGAAACAGATTAGCAAGGAGGAAGTAAGGACAGCTATGAAGAGGATGAAGAATGGAAAGGCTATTGGCCCAGATGACATACCAATGGTAGCATGGAGGTGCTTAGGAGAAATGGCAGTGGAATTTTTAACTAGATTGTTTAATGAAATTTTGGAAAGTCAGAGGATGCCTGAGGAGTGGAGAAAAGGTGTTTTGGTACCTATCTTTAAGAATAAGGGTGATGTGCAGAGCTGCAGTAACTACAGAGGGATAAAATTGATCAGTCACAGCTTGAAGTTATGGGAAAGAGTAGTGGAAGCTAGGTTAAGAAGGGAGGTAATGATTAGTGATCAGCAGTATGGTTTCATGCCAGGAAAGAGCACTGCAGATGCAATATTTACTCTGAGAGTGTTGCTGGAGAAATACAGAGAAGGTCAGAAGGAGTTGCATTGTGTCTTTGTAGACTTGGAGAAAGCATATGACAGGGTGCCTAGAGAAGAGTTGTGGTATTGTATGAGGAAGTCGGGAGTGGCAGAGAAGTATGTAAGAGTGGTACAGGATATGTACGAGGGTAGTGTGACAGTGGTGAGGACTGCAGTGGGAGTGACAGATCCGTTTAATGTGGAGGTGGGATTACATCAAGGATCAGCTCTGAGTCCTTTCTTATTTGCAGTGGTGATGGACAGCTTGACAGATGAGATCAGACAGTAGGCCCCGTGGACTATGATGTTTGCAGATGACATTGTGATCTGTAGTGAGAGTTGGAATCAGGTTGAGGAGACTCTGGAGAGGTGGAGATATGGTCTACGAGAGCAGAGAAATGAAGGTCAGCAGGCCTAAGACAGAATATATGTGTGTAAATGAGAGGGAGGGTAGAGGAATGTTGAGGATGCAGGGAGTAGAGTTGGTAAAGGTGAACGAGTTTAAGTACTTGGGATCAACAGTTCAGAGTAATGGTGAATGTGGAAGAGAGGTGAAGAAGAGAGTACAGGCAGGGTGGAATGGGTGGAGAAGAGTGTCAGGAGTGATTTGTGACAGACAGGTACCAGTAAGGGTAAAAGGGAAGGTCTACAAGACAGTAGGGAGACCAGCTATGTTATATGGGTTGGAGACAGTGGCATTGACAAAAAGGCAGGAGTCAGAGCTGGATGTGGCAGAGTTAAAGATGTTAAGATTTGCACTCGGTGTGACTAGGATGGATAGGATTAGGAATCAGTATATTAGAGGGTCAGCTCATGTTGGACAGTTTGGAGACAAAGCAAGAGAGACGAGATTGCGTTGGTTTGGACATGTGCTGAGGAGGGATGATGGGTATATTGGGAAAAAGATGCTAAGGATGGAGCTGCCAGGTAAGAGGAAAAGAGGAAGGCCTAAGACAAGGTTTATGGACGTGGTGAGAGAGGACATGCAGGCAGTTGGTGTGACACAGCAAGATGCAGAGGATAGGAAGAAATGGAAAGAGATGATCCGCTGTGGCGACCCCTAACGGGAAAAGCTGAAAGATGATGATGATCTTAGGAAGATCTTTTTCCTTGATGGCCGTTACTTCATCCCATAAGATCACAGATTTACACATCCTTATGTGAAGGGAACCCTATAAAAGTATTTGAGAAAGCCACTCTAAATTTGGAAAGAAAGCTTGTGCTCCACCCTATACCATATATGCTAATGAGAAAGCACTGTGCTCCACCCTATGCCATATATGCTAATGAGAAAGCACTGTGCTCCACCCTATGCCATATATGCTAATGAGAAAGCACTGTGCTCCACCCTATGCCATATATGCTAATGAGAAAGCACTGTGCTCCACCCTATGCCATATATGCTAATGAGAAAACACTGTGCTGCACCCTATAACATATATGCTGATGAGGAAGTACTGTGCTGCATCCTATGACATATGTGCGATTGAGGAAGCATTGTGCTGCACCCTGTGCCATATATGCTAATGAGGAAACACTGTACTACATCCTATGACATATATGCTAATGAGAAAACACTGTGCTGCACCCTATGACATATATGCTGATGAGGAAGCACTGTGCTGCACCCTATGACATATGTGCGATTGAGGAAGTGCACAAGCTTTCATGGGTAGTCCTAGTCCGTACATCCATATCCAAAAGAAATGGGGGTAATTACTGCTCAGACCCACTGAGTAAGTATAAATCTGTAGTGTATGTATCCTGTCCTGACTGACTGGTTACAATGCCATTCATAACTGTGACAAATAGAATCCTGACCAAAGAGAAGCTGAGTCATAGCATCCCTGTTGTAGTTAATAGCATGGATACCTGTGAGGTGTGCATGATTCATTCTGTGGATACCTGTGAGGTGTGCATGATTCAGTCTGTGGATACCTATGAGGTGTGCATGATTCAGTCTGTGGATGTGTGCATGATTCAGTCTGTGGATACCTGTGAGGTGTGCATGATTCAGTCTGTGGATACCTGTGAGGTGTGCATGATTCAGTCTGAATACCTGTGAGGTGTGCATAATTCAGTCTGTGGATACCTGTGAGGTGTGCATGATTTAGTCTGGATACCTGTGAGGTGTGCATGATCCAGTCTGTGGATACCTGTGAGGTGTGCATGATTCAGTCTGTGGATGTGTGCATGATTCAGTCTGTGGATACCTGTGAGGTGTGCATGATTCTGTCTGTGGATACCTGTGAGGTGTGCATGATTCAGTCTGTGGATACCTGTGAGGTGTGCATGATTCTGTCTGTGGATACTTGTGAGGTGTGCATGATTCCATCTGTGGATACCTGTGAGGTGTGTATGATTCAGTCTGTGGATACCTGTGAGGTGTGCATGATTCAGTCTGTGGATACCTGTGAGGTGTGCATGATTCGGTCTGTTGTTTGGTGCAGTCCTTGTGTGCTAGCAGGTACCTACTTCACACAGCAGTGAAAAATGATGATATTATTATGTATCCATAATCATATGAGAGTGGAACCAATGAATTGGCTTCAGGATCAGCTAGTGATTTAGACACTGAAGGAGTCCAGTGGGCAGTGTGGTGTTGAGTAGTATTGTCCATCTTTGGGAGATGGATTTATGTTAGCTGTACTGCAGTGTTAACATCTGATAAAGGCCAGTTATTAAGACAAGGTAGCTTAAGGATCATGGCACACTGTGACCTATAAGGAAGGGATTCTCCTGTTTGCAGGTTTGTGGATGCATCAACATGACATAGCCATACTTTGGCAGTATGTGTACTGAGGGAATGTCAGGGGATAGGATGGGGCCATAAAAAGTAAGAACAAAGACCATTCCCTGGCTAATGATGACCACTGCCCCTGACCCTCTTCCCATTCTCTCAAGTGCCAACACCATTCCCTACTTAATCATGAGCACTGTCCCTGACCTTCTTCCCATTCTGCCTAGTGCCAACACCATTCCCTGCTAAATGATGACCACTGCCCCTGACCCTCTTCCTATTCTCCCGAGTGCCAACACCATTCCCTACTTAATGATGACCACTGCCCCTGACTCGCTCCCCATTGTCCCTAGTGCAACATCATTCCCTGGTTAATGATGACCACTGCCCCTGACTCGCTCCCCATTGTCCCTAGTGCAGCATCATTACCTGGTTAATGATGACCACTGCCCCTGACTCACTCCCCATTGTCCCTAGTGCAACATCATTCCCTGGTTAATGATGACCACTGCCCCTCACTCGCTCCCCATTGTCCCTAGTGCAACATCATTCCCTGGTTAATGATGACCACTGTCCCTGACTCGCTCCCCATTGTCCCTAGTGCAGCATCATTCCCTGGTTAATGATGACCACTGCCCCTGACTCACTCCCCATTGTCCCTAGTGCAACATCATTCCCTGGTTAATGATGACCACTGTCCCTGACTCGCTCCCCATTGTCCCTAGTGCAACATCATTCCCTGGTTAATGATGACCACTGCCCCTGACTCGCTCCCCATTGTCCCTAGTGCAACATCATTCCCTGGTTAATGATGACCACTGCCCCTGACTCGCTCCCCATTGTCCCTAGTGCAACATCATTCCCTGGTTAATGATGACCACTGCCCCTGACTCACTCCCCATTGTCCCTAGTGCAGCATCATTCCCTGGTTAATGATGACCACTGCCCCTGACTCGCTCCCCATTGTCCCTAGTGCAGCATCATTCCCTGGTTAATGATGACCACTGCCCCTGACTCGCTCCCCTTTATCCCTAGTGCAGCATCATTCCCTGGTTAATGATGACCACTGTCCCTGACTCGCTCCCCATTGTCCCTAGTGCAACATCATTCCCTGGTTAATGATGACCACTGTCCCTGACTCGCTCCCCATTGTCCCTAGTGCAGCATCATTCCCTGGTTAATGATGACCACTGCCCCTGACTCACTCCCCATTGTCCCTAGTGCAACATCATTCCCTGGTTAATGATGACCACTGTCCCTGACTCGCTCCCCATTGTCCCTAGTGCAACATCATTCCCTGGTTAATGATGACCACTGCCCCTGACTCGCTCCCCATTGTCCCTAGTGCAGCATCATTCCCTGGTTGATGATGACCACTGCCCCTGACTCGCTCCCCATTGTCCCTAGTGCAACATCATTCCCTGGTTAATGATGACCACTGTCCCTGACTCACTCCCCATTGTCCCTAGTGCAACATCATTCCCTGGTTAATGATGACCACTGTCCCTGACTTGCTTCCCATTGTCCCTAGTGCAACATCATTCCCTGGTTAATGATGACCACTGTCCCTGACTCGCTTCCCATTGTCCCTAGTGCAGCATCATTCCCTGGTTAATGATGACCACTGTCCCTGACTCACTCCCCATTGTCCCTAGTGCAACATCATTCCCTGGTTAATGATGACCACTGCCCCTGACTCGCTCCCCATTGTCCCTAGTGCAGCATCATTCCCTGGTTAATGATGACCACTGCCCCTGACTCACTCCCCATTGTCCCTAGTGCAACATCATTCCCTGGTTAATGATGACCACTGCCCCTGACTCGCTCCCCATTGTCCCTAGTGCAACATCATTCCCTGGTTAATGATGACCACTGTCCCTGACTCACTCCCCATTGTCCCTAGTGCAACATCATTCCCTGGTTAATGATGACCACTGCCCCTGACTTGGAATTGTCCCTAATTCTGCAGATTTTCCTGGTTAATGATGACCACTGCCCCTGACTCGCTCCCCATTGTCCCTAGTGCAACATCATTGCCTGGTTAATGATGACCACTGCCCTGACTCAGTTCCCCATTGTCCCTAGTGCAACATCATTCCCTGGTTAATGATGACCACTGTCCCTGACTCACTCCCCATTGTCCCTAGTGCAACATCATTCCTGGTTAATGATGACCACTGAACCTATGAACTCCCCATTGTCCCTAGTGCAACATCATTCCCTGGTTAATGATGACCACTGTCCCTGACTCACTCCCCATTGTCCCTAGTGCAACATCATTCCCTGGTTAATGATGACCACTGTCCCTGACTCACTCCCCATTGTCCCTAGTGCAACATCATTCCCTGGTTAATGATGACCACTGCCCCTGACTCACTCCCCATTGTCCCTAGTGCAACATCATTCCCTGGTTAATGATGACCACTGCCCCTGACTCGCTCCCCATTGTCCCTAGTGCAACATCATTCCCTGGTTAATGATGACCACTGCCCCTGACTCACTCCCCATTGTCCCTAGTGCAACATCATTCCCTGGTTAATGATGACCACTGCCCCTGACTCGCTCCCCATTGTCCCTAGTGCAGCATCATTCCCTGGTTAATGATGACCACTGCCCCTGACTCACTCCCCATTGTCCCTAGTGCAACATCATTCCCTGGTTAATGATGACCACTGCCCCTGACTCACTCCCCATTGTCCCTAGTGCAACATCATTCCCTGGTTAATGATGACCACTGCCCCTGACTCGCTCCCCATTGTCCCTAGTGCAACATCATTCCCTGGTTAATGATGACCACTGCCCCTGACTCGCTCCCCATTGTCCCTAGTGCAACATCATTCCCTGGTTAATGATGACCACTGCCCCTGACTCACTCCCCATTGTCCCTAGTGCAGCATCATTCCCTGGTTAATGATGACCACTGCCCCTGACTCACTCCCCATTGTCCCTAGTGCAACATCATTCCCTGGTTAATGATGACCACTGTCCCTGACTCACTCCCCATTGTCCCTAGTGCAACATCATTCCCTGGTTAATGATGACCACTGTCCGTGACTCACTCCCCATTGTCCCTAGTGCCTTCTGTTAATGGGAAGAAGAAGGAGGAAACAAATGGATCCAGACTAGGGAGAGACAGTGTAACGTGTTCACAGGAGTGTGAGTGTAAGACAGTGTTTAAAAATGGGGTGTCATTGTGGTCCATGCAAGGAACTTGGTGAGAGTGTGTGAGCCTCTTTTTCTGTAACTCAATTGAATTTCTTGTGTAGCAGTTCCATCCTTCATTGTGTCATAAATTGGTAACAAAGCTGTTTGTGGCACTGAGGTTACTTATCAGAGGAACAAGTCCAATGTATTAGTTGCAACATATTTCTAAGATATTTGCTTGTTTTACATATGTTTTAGGTCAACCTTTTCAAGGCACTGTTGAGTTCTGATACGATTATTTCTACTTGTAGTTCTTATCATGTCTATATCTGTCTATCTATCTATCTATCTATCTATCTATCTATCTATCTATCTATCTATCTATCTATCTATCTATGTATGTGGATCTACGACTTTTGATGGAAAGATCAAAAGTCCGAATCCATAATTACTGAACATATTTTGCCAAAAGTGCTTTCACCGAAAAAGCACTTTCGTTAAAGTATGTTTTAAAAAAAAAAATAAAACATTAAACCTACTGCTATGCAGGGGGGCAAGCCCCCCTGCAACCCCCATGTGGGGGGCTGCACCTCCCACATCTCCCCACTTTAATATTCTCACTTTGAAGTCACACTACAGCGGGAAAAGGGAATTTTCCCTTATCCGCACCGTAGTGCGACTGGCACAACGAGCATACTTATCCGAAAGTGCTGCTTCGGTGAACAGCACTTTCGGTTAAGTATGCTCAGTGATTTCTGTTTCGGTGGAAAGTGCAGTCGGGGATCTGTACAGATCCCATGTATGTATGTATATATATATATATATATATATATATATATATATAGATAAAAAACATTACATTTCTGTACATCGCTAATGAACTTTCATCAACATAAAATATGTCTGTTATTCAGAAGAAGAAGGGGAAACAAATGCTTCTAAAAGAAGGTAAAAATATTGAGTCCTCAATGGTCACAAGGACGTGATATAAAAATCTAAAAAAGAAAACAAAGAAATAAGATGATGGCAAATGGAATGAATGCATTACATTTACCATCACCCAAAATAATGAGAAACTTTGCTTTTATGCTTTTCCCTCACAGCCCCTAAAAATTTAATTTGCTAACTCCGTGGTCACACAACTGCAGAGAAAGAGGATAAATCTACAGGTTCATAGGAGGTTAATAGTCTATTGACTCTAGGGCCTTTATAAGCCTAGCCATGTTATACCCTTATTACCTTATTGACAAAGTTGTATGGTCTATATATGCAGTGTGAGTCTATGATCAGCACCAACTGCCCTTATCCAAGAGGGACACAGGTGACACCCACAGGGTAAATTTATGGTATCCCATTCGGTTGTCTAAGTTAAGCTTAAATAGGGCCATTGAGGAGCTCTGTTTTACGTGAATTGGGAGTTTGTTCCAGATGAGTAGCAATCTCTGATAGACATATCTGTCTCTCCTGCATGTCCTGTTAATGTCGTAGGCTAGGTTAAGATCCCTAGAGCGAGTGACTCTTGTCCCATTTGACTTGCGGATGAGCAGCATTTAAATTAGGCCAGGGTTTGAGACTGCTCTGTAGGCCAGGCACAAGTCACCTTTCAGCAGCCTATGAGATACAGAGTACAGTGACAGGCATACCTTTCAACTGTACAGATTTTCTCAGCATGTCCAGATTTTTGCCTCATATTTTGGTGTGTTCCTCCTAAAATCTACCCTTGACGAAGCCAAATTGGGTCAGGTCAAGCCTTTGAAAGTCACCTATGTCTTTGTTGATAAAGTCCATGATGATTCTCCCCATGGCCTTGCAGATAAGGCTGGTTAGGTTTATGGGTCTGTTGTTCCCAGTGTTGGTTGATGGACCCCCTTTTGTGCAAGGGAGTTACTGTTGCTGTTTTCCACTCTGCTGGGACAAAGCCAGTACTTAGACTGTGGTTGAAGGGGTCTACTTCTATTCACTGACATCCCATTTCACTGAAACCCATTTCGCTGACAGCCCCATTTCATAGACAAAAGTAATCAGGGCAAAAACCTGGGATTTGCCCCCCTCCCCACTGTTGTGCGACTGTGGAGTTGTAATATATAGTTGGGGGGGTGTGGGGGGCACAGCCCCCCACATTAGGGGGTGTGGGGGGTGAAGCCCCCCACCTTGAAAGTTTGTCTATGAAATGAGCTGTCAACGAAATGGGTTTCAGTGAAATGGGATGTCAGCGAATAGAAGTAGACCCGGTTGAAGACAGTGCCAAGTGGTTCTGCTAGGTCCTGTTTTAGACCATTTAGTAGGCAAGCTGGGATGTTCTCCAGCCCCATAGAGACTGTGTTTTTCGCCACGGAGAGTGCGGTTATGACCTGCTCTTTGGAAATACTAGCTAGAGGACTGGTGACAGCTATGCTTTGAAGTATGTCTGGAAGTTACAGGGGGGGGTGAAGTTTGTGCCAAATTTGTCTGCTAACAGGTTGGTAATGTCCTCAGGGTCAGCATGAGTGGTACCATCCACGACTAGTTTGGCACAAAGCTGGGCCTCCCCTTTTAGATTTCAGATGTGACTAAAGAATGCCTTGTGATTATCATTAGCTAGGGATGATATTTTAGCTTCATGACTGACTTTAGAGAACTCTACAATATATCTCATTTGCTTGTTCAAGCTGTGGAGGGTGTCCTTCCTCTGGTGAGTCAGTTCCCTCTTGTTTTATTTATTTATTTATTTACATTTGTTGACCGGGCTAGTCTAGCTGGATGCATATCCTTTTTCAGTAGAGGCCCGAGGAGAAAAGCTCCAACATGAGTAAATTAATACATTCAAAATATTCTAAAAAAGGCTAGTTTCACATTACAAAATAAGACATGAAAAAAAAAAAATAAATCGTGAACAATGTAATGCATGATGTCCACTAGGGTGGCTTGTTTTTTTTGTGAGGATCTTGTTTTGATCCGTTTAGGTATAGCTGAGTCTATACATTTGTATAGGTGTTTATACAGTGGATTTGTGTACAACTCTGTATAAGAGTCATTGCTGACAGTGGTAGCAGGAGGATTTGAAACTATTTATGCCATCACCTTTGAGGCTATAGTTTGCATTGGAAAAATGTTTATCCTTTTTCCTCTTGAGGGGGATCAGATATGATAGTTACTTCAAATGCAACTGATTTATGATCAGACCTTACCAGGGAAGGCAACACACAGGGGGTAGTGCAGATAAATCTCTGTGTTGGTGAGCACTAAGTTTAGGACACTTGAGCCTCTTGTGGGAGTGCAGACTATCTGTTCCCAAGCATTTGTGTTAACAAAGTCCAGGAACCTTAGGGTGAGTGTGTTTGTGGTCTTATATGACACCCATTCGATGGAAGGATAGTTGAAATCATCCATGACCTTGATCGACGTGTTGCAGTTTAATTGTAATATAATGTGACTAACTCCCACCACCAACAAAACTTTACCAAAAAATCATAGGAGGTGATAAATGCATGCCGTAAGCAAATCTACTGTAACTCTCTCTATATCTATCTATCTATCTATCTATCTATCTATCTATCTATCTATCTATCTATCTATCTATCTATCTATCTATCTATCTATCTATCTATCGATAGACACCTAGAGTAACTATTTTTGTATATCGTACTGAGTTACTCCGTAAGTCCAGGATATCGACAAAAGAAAGAAGGACTGCAGGAAAATGTATGAGATAGAAAAGATGGATGTCGCTAAGAAGGAATACTGGTTGGCTAACAAACAGGCTAAGACAGGAGTTGAAATAGCAAAGAACCAGGTATCAAGGCACTCTACCAACTTCTGGCAAGTGACTCATAGATGGCACAAAGAAACTCTGTTAGGTTGCAAGGAAAAGACAGAAAGATAAAGAAGATAGTCATTCACCCTTCATAAGGGATGCAGCAACAACCTACTCACCAGTCCACAGGACATCAAAGGCAGATGGAAGGAGTACTTCCTGCAGCTTCTGAATGAAGAAAACCCCACCAAAGTTGTACTGCCCCAGACACAGCCTACAGTGAAAGAAGAGGAGGAGTCCCCCACAGATGTAAGAACAGCACTAAGGAAAATGAAGTCAGGGAAAGCACCAGGCTCAGAGGACGTCACAGCAAATATCATAAGGATGGTGGATGAGGTTCATAGGTTCATAGGTTCATAGGTTGGTACTAGGCTATCGGCTCTAAGGCCTATGCAAGGATAGCCATAACAATTCCCTGGATATTTCTTCCCACAATATTTACTTCTCTGGGCCACTGTCTAGCAGGGTGACTGACATTAACCCCCGGGTGAATTTCCTATCTCCCATCCAATCATCAAGGTTCCTTATGAAGAGGGCCAATCAGACGCTCTGCTTGACATGCATGGGCAGTCTATTCCAGAGTATGGGGAGTCTCTGGGTCAGGAACCTATCCCTCCAGCATGTTTTGTTCATTGTGATGATAAGGTTTAGATCCCTGGAGCGTGTGGCTCTGAGGGATTGGGATTTCTTTAAGTGGAGCATGTCCAACAGCTCAGGGTTTGACATGGCCTTGTATGTTAAGCAGAGATCACCTCTGAGTAGACGATATGCCACAGAGTATAGCTGGAGTATAGCTGGAGTTTTTTTAGATGGTCAGCATATGGCATCTGCTTTAGGCCTGTGATTCTTTTAGTTAGGTATTTCTGTGGCCTTTCCAGCTGTTGCAGATGTCTTGTGAGGTACATACCAAATGGGGCATTATACTCTATAATGGGTCTAATGAGGGATGAGTACAGTGGGACGATGACCTCCTTTTTTCTGGATGAAAAGCCCTTAGTGATGAGGTGTGCCACATAGAAGGATTTCCTGACTGTTTTGGCGATGTGCTTATCGAAAGTGAGACCACTGTCCACCTGTGTCCCTAAGTCTCTCATCACACTTTCGATGTTTAGTGTCCTGCCACCTATGTGGTAATTCATGGGTACATGTTTTTTTCCAAAGGGGATAACTATACATTTCATGGCATGAAGCTTGAGCCCGTGGCTCTGGCACCTTGCATCTGTTTCTGCAAGGTCCTTTTGTAGAATATCCACATCATTTGGGGATTCAATAATGGCTCCCAGTTTGCAGTCATCTGCAAACTTTGTTAGCCAGAGTCCCTTATTGTGGGCCTGTACATCAGAGAAGTAGATGCCAAACAAGAGTGATCCCAGGACTGACCCTGAGGTACTCCACTTGTCACTTGTCTGGAGCTGGATTTGGAGTCAGCTACTTTTACAGTCTGGGCTCTGTCAGTAAGCCAGTTGGCAACCCATTGAGTAACATAGGGATTTATGCCCAGCTTAGTAAGTTTATCTATGATTCCAGAGTGGCGGATGGTGTCGAAGGCCTTGACAAGGTCCAGATAGGCTATGTCAACTGCCTTACCCTCATCCGCAGCTCTGGAGGCTGATTCGAAGAAGTCAATCAGATTAAGGAGACAAGATCGGCCCTTCACAAACCCAAACTGGGTGGGGTCCAGTGTTTGAAGGTTGCCAATGTCTTTGTTTATAAGTTCATGATAATGCGTTCCATGCCCTTGCAGATCAGGCTTGTCAGACTGATGGGACGGTAGTTCCCAGGATCCAAGGTGGATCCTCCCTTGTGGAGCAGCATAACTGTAGCTGTTCACCACTCAGTGGGCATGAAGCCTGAGGTGAGGCTATGATTAAACATGACACTTAGGTGAGGTGCCAGTTCATTTTGTAGTTCATGTAGTACACAGCCTGGGATGTCATCTGGTCCCATGGATGCTGTATTCTTAGCTTTGGAGAGTGCGGTTTCTACCTGTGTGGCCATGATTATCGGAATTTGGCAATCTTTTGGTATTAAGATGGGCCCTTTAGGGGGTGAGAGGGGGTTGAAGTTGGCATTAAATCGATCTGCCAGCATATTGGCAATATCCTTGGGATCAGTATATTTAATGCCATTCTGTTGTAGCTCAGAGCAGATCTGAGCATTGACATTTAGATTCTTGACATAACTATAGAATGCCTTGTGGTTGTCTTTGGAATCTTTGGCAATTTTATTTTCGTAACTAGCTTTTGAGGATTTTATGAGGGATCTCAGCTTCTTACTGAGGCTGATGAGGGAATTTTTTGCATCCTGGGATTTTCCTCTTTTCTGCAACAGTTTCTTCCTTCTGTTGTATAGTTTGTTTATAGCAGGGGACCACCAGATTGGCTTCCTTTTTTTGGAGAAGAGCATCTTGGTTCTATTTGGGATGGCACGATTCATGCACAAGTGGATGTGCTTGTACAGTGCTGTAGTGTAGGATTCTGCAGTCGAACTTCCAGATCCCGTCTGCGTGGGTGTTGTGAAGTTTGTCACTTCTGACTTCAGTAGCATGAAGTTGGCTTTGGAGAAGTTTTTTAAGGAGGTTTCCTTACTGGCAGGGGTGGGGGTGGGATGTGGATGTCAAGGGTGATTTGCTTATGGTCGGACCTGACCAATGAAGGGGTGACCACTGGTGTGGATCATCTATCTCCCATGTTGGTAATGACCAGGTCTAGGATATTGGAGCCCCTGGTGGGACAATGGATTAGTTGATCCAGGGCGTTGGAATTTATGAATTCCAAGAACCGTTGGGAAAAGGAGTTGGTACCCGAGTAGTTTTCCCAATTAATGGCAGGGTAGTTGAAATCACCCAGTATTAGGATGTTTGGTTGTATCTTAATATTTTCCAGTATGTTTAGAAAGGTGTAGTGAGAATCTTGGGGCATGGTGGGGGATCTGTAGCAAGTTACAATTTGAATTGCAGTCTTACCTAGTGTTAGCTGCACCTGGAGAATTTCAGATGCATTGTGTTGGGCAACTAGCCTGGAGGTGTGAACATCCTTGGTAAATTTGGACACTCCTCCACCTTTAGTGTTTCGGTCGTGGTTTGGTGGCTGAAAAGTGTGGTAAGCATTGTAGCCTGGTATTGCAGGGGTGCTCTCTGGAGCCTTGAACCAGGTCTCAGTTACTGCACAGATATCGATGTTCTCCATTTTTAGGAGTGCCTCAAGAGAGTGCATTTTGAGGTTTAGACTTCTAGCATTGAGTAGCATTACCTTCAGATTTTGCATGCTTGTATCTGTTACGGTGGTAGTTTTATCCTTTGAACCTTGCCTAAAAAAGGCACTATAGGGGTGGCAAGAGCTTAAGCCAGTAACCTGAATCCCAGGGGTGACATCTCTGGCAAAGCATCGTGGTTTGTCGATCATGTCTTCCCAGGTAGACAAATACTGGATCCCCTTTGAATGACACCAGAAGCTTAGCCAATTGTTGAAGTCAATAATGTTGTCCTTATACTGTGGTATAATTCTGGGCGAATGCAGGATGCTACTCAGGGCTAGGGCCATACCTGCCTGGGTCACATGATCCAAGAGCTATTCCATGTCTAATTTTCATGTAGTCCAGGGAGGTACGTCTCAAGTCATTCACTCCAACATGGACAGAGGAGGTAAGGGAGAAATAGCTCCTGAGGTTACTCATAGCAGTGAGGAGCAAAAGGCATATCTCAGATGTTTGGAAGAATAAACATACTGCTGCCAATGTACAGGAACAAAGGAGACATCCACAACTGTGGATGGTACAGAGGCATCAAACTCCTGTTACATTGCATGAAAATCCTGGAGAGGGTGATTGATACGAATACGTAGAGTAGTACAAAGTAAAATGGGAGATGAGCAGTTTGGATTCAGTTCAAGATATTCAGATCAGGATACAGCACAATCAACCCAATGTTTGCACAGAGAAAGAGAGTTGAGAAAAGGCTAGAAAAGAGGAAAGAGTCCAGCTGGGCATTCCTAGACTTGTAGAAAGCATATGACAAGATCCCAAGAAAGTTGATTTGGGCAGTACTGTGCTGGTTTGACGTCCCAGAAACATTTGTATAATTATTCTAGGGTACAGTAGTATAGGTAGGACAGGTTGAGGGGGCAAATGGCCTGGGTACAAAGTGATGGGTTGCGAATGGCTGATCCCAAACATTCTTTAGTGCATACCAGCTTTTAAAAGCTGGAATTGCATTTGCAGTCAGACCTTAGCACTGTAGCACTCTCTGTGTGGTCTTAACAGTAGCAAATGCTTGCAGTTTGCTACAGTTGAGGCATATTTTTTTTTAAACCTGAAAGCTGTACCACTCTGTTTAGAGTATAAACTGTAGCAGCTACTTGCTACATTTATGGAATTTATGAATTGGATTCTGTTTTGCATTCCTGCACATTTGTAGAAGTCCTTTTTTTTTGTTCTTCACTTGAAGAGCTGAGGAAGAGGAGTGCTAGTTCGTCAGACCAACACAGGGTGATGGTTGAGCCAGCTACACCTCTGACTGTGTTCAAGGCCCCAATTGCACAAGTAAGAACAGTGTTTGGACTCACAGAAGGGTTTCCAATGGGAGTGGATGTACACCAGGGTTCAGCTTTGAGCCCTCTGCTGTTCATACTGGTAACAGACTACATTAGCAAACAGATCGGAGGGGGCAAATCAACAAAGCTGCTGTATGTAGACAATGTGGCATTACAGGCAGACTCTGAGCAAGAACTTCACCAAATGCTAGGGGAATGGAATACAAAACTGAAGGCACATGGGATGAAACTGAGGTCAAAAGACAGCTATAATGGCAGAAAATGGGAAATTCAGAAGAAAGTTTGAAATGACATAAAAGAGAAATAGTGGAACAAGTTAACATCTTCAAGTACTTGGGAGGGGTGACTGAGAGGAAGGGAAGTCTGAGTGAGGAGGTCAAAGCTAGAATCAGTCATAATTCATTTTTTATAACTCTGATAAGACTAGAAGAGTTAAGCCATTTCCAAGCCTCTGATAAGTTCAAAGGTTCATAGGCAAGTACTAGGCTTGCTGCCCTTGTGGGCCATTTTAAGCCTAATGAATTTCCCTTTTGGTGCTTGAATTAACCTATCCCATTTGGTGTAGATGAGCCTTACCCATCCCATGGTTGATAATTGTATATTACCCATAATAAGAATAGGTGGGGATCATACCATCGTTAATTTGAAGGGACCCATGCATGGGATAAAACAGTGACCAGCTGCCTCTGCCCATTAGTTGTACAAGGGGCAGTCCAGGGATAAATTTTCTGTTTTGCATCAATGGATCCAAGTTGCGGTCAAATATGGATAGGGATGAGCTTTGTTTTACATAGATGGGGACTCTGTTCCAGGGCAGTGGTATCCTGTGCGAGATATAACTGTCTCTACAAGCCATTCTGTTGATGTTATAGAAGAGGTTTAGATTCCTAAACTGGCTATTTCTAATGCAATTTGCCTTGCTGATGAAATCCATCAGTATTTGGTCAGAGGATGCCTTGTATGCTAGACACAGGTCACCTATTAACAGTCTGTAGGAAACGGAGTATAGTGACAGGGCTTTGGGTCAGTTCATGTAGGACATGTTGTTTAGGCCTTGCATTCTTTTAGTAAGGTATCTCTGTGGGCATTGCAGTTGGGGCATGTGTCTGAACAGATACATGCCAAAGGGAACATTATACTCAATGACTGGCGTAATGAGGGCTGAGTAAAGGGGGACAATGACATCACTAGCTCTAGACACAATCCCTTTGTTTATAAGTTGTACAATATAGCAGGACTTTCTTATGCGAATGGATATATGTTGGTTGAAAGTTAGGTCACTGTCACCATACGTTGTCAAATCCCAAACAAATGAGCCAACTCTTAGGGGTATATTGTCAATAAGGGCATTCTCCAGGGTAGATGACTTCCTTAAGGATAAAATAATGGATTTTCTGTCATTTAGTTTCAGTCCATGACCTTGACACCTGTTATTTATTTGGGATAAACCTTCCTGCATGATGGTTAAGCCATCTGTGGATTCAATAACTACTCCTAACTTGAAGTCATTTGCAAATTAAGTCAGCTAGTGCCCATTGGTATTGGATTCTGCTCCAGAGAACTAAATGTCAAATGAGAAATCCACACAAAGAACCCTGGGGGACTCCACTGGTGACTGGCTTCTTTGTGGAGGTAACTTCTCCTGTTCTGATTTCTTGCACCTTATCAAGGAGTCAGCTGGTAATCCAATGGGTGACATAGAGGATTATTCCCAGTTTATTTAGTTTTTCTACTATGCCTGAGTTGGGGATTGTATCAGATTCTTTGGCCATGTCAAGGTATGCAGCTTTTACCATTTTGCCTTCATCCATTACTTTGGCGACCCTTTCAGTAAAGCCCGCCAGGTTAAGTATTATTCAAAGTACTTGTAGAACCTTGAATGGATATTGGTGACTCTTTGTCCTCCTCTTTCCTGGCTAAAACATGGAACTCCCTTCCTCTCAGTCTAAGAAACACAGTAAACGCCAACTGTTCTAAAGCACAAATATGAATAATGTAAAAGATAGCTGGCTCTGGACATGCTTGCCTGCTGCATGATAAATGTCCTACCTCTTATTGTTCCTTTTTCTTTCCAAGCACTATGTCCAAAATCTCCTCCTCCTTCTCTACCTCTCCCCCTTGTTCCTTCTGCTCTCCTAAAGCATTCTGTCTCACACCTCTTATAATAGTCCTCCATTTTCTCCTTCTCGCTCCTTCTATGAAGTTCATTTCCAAATATGTTTTATAGCTCTTCACATGCTGATGCTATTAATTAATAGTACTATGTTTAAATTATGTATAATTTTTTTACTTGTATACTTCTGTTTACTATACTCTTTATGTAATGTTGCAATTTTTCCAGAGATTTTCTCCCTGGGTCTCTGCTCAAAAAGGGGTTTCTTTCTGCCCGGCCAGACTCTACTGGTAAACAAATGCAATAAATAGAATAAATAAACAGTGCCATTTTTGCTATTGGGCAGTGGGCTTGGATAAAATTATTGTTTTTCTGTGCTAAGCTGCTCTTGTTAGCATGGATCTGCTATTGCACAGTGCATTTACCTATGCACTGTACCTACACTGGTACTTAGACTTGTGACTTTCTCTACATCGCCTACTCTAGAAACTCTTAGTGCACGTAATAATCACTCGTTGTGCAAACACCTGGTTTATGCAAAGTGACTTGTTCCTCTTTGTGTGAGTTTGTTGTTAAACAAATCGCACTCCAGTCAAGCAACTCCTTTTCTTAAGCACTACTCCTCCTGCAGTAATAAGCAACTGGTGTCATTGATCTGTACTTTTCAACTGTCGCTGTAGCCATCTTGGTTGAAATGGGCATCCTGCTGCTTAAATAGTCTGCAACAGTGTGTTTGACATGAAGTTATACAATGTTATTGGAGGCAAAGGTCTCTCATAAAGCCACAACAAATAACAAGCAGGTTATCAGCATCCCACAACACCACAGAAAACCAATCCTAAACAGCTCAGGCCAAACACATAGACCTACATAGGCTGAAACTCTTAGAAGTAACCACCAAACAACAGAGGCCTTCTAAATGTAACTCAGCAAACAAATTACCCTCAGTAACATCAGAAATACATATCACAGGCATCACCCACCATGAAATATACACCACGCGTCATACAGATTTAGGCCAAAGTGTCATATGGCAAACGACCACCAATACCAGTATCCTCATTATAGGTGACTCCATAGTGATGTAGACTGGTACACTACTCACCAGACTGTGCAAGGAGCAGGTCATTGTTAGTTACCTATTAGGTGCCAGGATTTACCACATTCACACAAGCGCTCAAGTCCTCAACTACAAGTACACATATAACGCTATCACTGTACATGTGGGTGTAAATGACTTCAGAGGTACATCCCTGAATTATATGAAGAATGACATGATGGAACTCTTGGAATATGTGCTGAGGCAGCTATGGAACCTCGCTTTGAGCAGTATTCTGTCATCACCAAGAACGATGCCACAAAATGATCAAAAGGTAATTAGATTCAACAGCTGACATAGATTCTAAGAGGGTACAATACATAGCCAAGAAAGAGATAGAAAACAGTCCAAAACTGATTTACCAGGGATGGCCAGCACCTCTCCCTCCAAGGCTCCGTATATTGGCTAAGACCTTATTCACCCCTCATAGGGCCTTTTTAGGCAAAGTCAGTCTTCTAAAACTTCCAACATAACTAAGAATCAGGACAACATTAAGGTATTGCTGCTGCTAGGAGCCTTAACAAAAAACTCGGGTCTATATTAGAACACCGAAGTTTCAAAACTTTGAATGTTCTAATATCGAACCCTATTCAACAAAAGTTCAAAACATTGAACATACAGGACAGCAAATTTTTTCCTAGGGAAAAAATTTGCTGTTCCAAAACACATACACACAACACAAGCACACCAAACAAATAGCAATCCATATCGCACACTCACCTCACTCGCACCCTAATCCTAACTCACCTACCCCACCCTAACTCTCACGTCCACACAATCGCACACTTACCTGACCCACGCCCTAACCCTTACTCACCTAACCCGCCCTAACCCTCACGTACACACAATCGCACATATACCTAACCCGCGCCCTAACCCTAACTCACCTAACCTGCTCTAATCCTCATGTCCACACAATCGCACACATACCTAACGCGTGCTCAATCGCACACTTACCTGAACCCTATCCGTAACTTTCCACCGCAGCGCTGAAAATAACGAAGAAACAGAAATGGACAACCAAATTCTTTCCCTAGGAAAAAATTTGGTTTTCTGTAGCTTCGATATTTTCAGCTTTTGCTGAATACGGGTCAATATTAGAACATTCAAAGTTTTGAAACTTCGATGTTCTAATATAGACCCAAAAACTCTACTCCCTACAGGTACTGCTTACTCTGGAAACCATAGATATATGCATTGTCATGGCAACCTGGTTAAAAACCAATCAGAGCACTCCATCAGTGGAGGGGGTCTTCAGTGCCTATCACTTGTAGATACTAACTGTGTTAGAAGTAGTAAGTCAAGGTGGAGGAGTCTCTGTATTCTTAAAAAATCTCACCTCTGGACTCATTAGACTGGATAACAATTTGAAAACCCTCCCTGTCCAACTTACTATAAACAGAACCGATTCTTGCATCATAGCTAACTACAGGGCCCCCCTCTTTATCCCCCTTGGCCCATACTTCCTATCAAACCAGTATGGAGTCCCTGTGTATGAAGCCAATCACCATTATCCTGGCAGACTTCAACAATCCCACTATAAACTGGAATATTTATGCATCCTCTAACATGTATGGCCAGATAATTCTGGACTTCATAATTACAAACACCCTGGACCAGGTAGTCTGCACTCCAGTCAAGAGAGGTAAAATCCTGGACTTGGTCCTTACCAGTATGGACATCTCTACTCCCCATCTATTATAACCTATTTTCTGGTCAAAACTGACCACGTCAGTCACATTCACCTTAAGACAGAAGTGAGGGGTATCCTCCAATATCTCAGTATTCAAAGGCTATATAAAGGCTAATCTACTAAAACTGAGTGATGACCTGAGGAAATTCAAAACCCTTTCTACCTTGTCAATCCCACTGCTTATAAAGAATCCTTTATTGCCAAGTTATTTGCACATGTAAATAGTTGCACAGGCATTTCTGTTCCCCTCAAAAATAAAAACAATGCCGAATTCAAAAATGTACTTCATTGGTAGAACACTAATATAAAAAGGTTTATAACAAAGGAAAAATATAATTGCTTGCAAAAATAAATCAAACTCATGTGAAGACAAAAACAATCTTGTTAAACTAAACAAAAAAAATCTGAATCCTGATCAAATCAATCAAACCCAGTTGTGAGGTAAAATAAATTTCTTTCACAATGTTAGAAATCTCAGAAACAATGCCAATCACTGTGCAGTGCTAATAATAAATATCACATACTCAGACTCAAAGTAGATAGCCAGTCTACTGCTAGCCAAATTCAGCTCCAGCGTCACTCCCTTCCAGGATTGTCTGATCAAATACAGACATCTGCCCCCCCCCCCTTCAAAACAAATTTTAATGGCAGTATCTAAGGCCAAGAACATTGCATTTATGAGGCCAGATATCATACCAAGCTATTTACTGGCTAGCCTGAAACATGAATTGTCACCCCCACCCTGAGGCCATTCAACAGTAGCCTCAAAACAAGCCTTGTGCCAAATGAATGGAGGACAGTAACATTCATTCTTCTACACAAAGGAAGGGCTACAATGAATCCAGGTAATTAGCTTGACCACTTCAATTTGTAAGGCTATGGAAGCAGCATTATGGAACTAATAAATAGGGATATAAGTGTCACACAGACACCTGCCCCTACTCAGTTTGTTATGGAACTAATAAATAGGGATATAAGTGTCTGCCCCTACTCAGTTGTTATGGAACTAATAGTGTCACACAGACACCTGTCCCTACTCAGTTTGTTATGGAACTAATAAATAGGGATATAAGTGTCACACAGACACCTGCCCCTACTCAGTTTGTTATGGAACTAATAAATAGGGATATAAGTGTCACACAGACACCTGCCCCTACTCAGTTTGTTATGGAACTAATAAATAGGGATATAAGTGTCACACAGACACCTGCCCCTACTCAGTTTGTTATGGAACTAATAAATAGGGATATAAGTGTCACACAGACACCTGCCCCTACTCAGTTTGTTATGGAACTAATAAATAGGGATATAAGTGTCACACAGACACCTGCCCCTACTCAGTTTGTTATGGAACTAATAAATAGGGATATAAGTGTCACACAGACACCTGCCCCTACTCAGTTTGTTATGGAACTAATAAATAGGGATATAAGTGTCACACAGACACCTGCCCCTACTCAGTTTGTTATGGAACTAATAAATAGGGATATAAGTGTCACACAGACACCTGCCCCTACTCAGTTTGTTATGGAACTAATAAATAGGGATATAAGTGTCACACAGACACCTGCCCCTACTCAGTTTGTTATGGAACTAATAAATAGGGATATAAGTGTCACACAGACACCTGCCCCTACTCAGTTTGTTATGGAACTAATAAATAGGGATATAAGTGTCACACAGACACCTGCCCCTACTCAGTTTGTTATGGAACTAATAAATAGGGATATAAGTGTCACACAGACACCTGCCCCTACTCAGTTTGTTATGGAACTAATAAATAGGGATATAAGTGTCACACAGACACCTGCCCCTACTCAGTTTGTTATGGAACTAATAAATAGGGATATAAGTGTCACACAGACACCTGCCCCTACTCAGTTTGTTATGGAACTAATAAATAGGGATATAAGTGTCACACAGACACCTGCCCCTACTCAGTTTGTTATGGAACTAATAAATAGGGATATAAGTGTCACACAGACACCTGCCCCTACTCAGTTTGTTATGGAACTAATAAATAGGGATATAAGTGTCACACAGACACCTGCCCCTACTCAGTTTGGATTCATCAAGGTCAGGTCTTGCCTAAGTAGCCTAGTTGACTTCTTTGAAAAAATGAGTGAGGCAATCTGTCGCTCGTCTGGTCAGGATAAAACAGACAAACATTTGTGGGTTCTCTTCAAGCAGCTTTATTATGTACAAACCCATCAGGGTTGAGGCTTAATAACTTTAATTTAGATAAACGTGTAAATAAACCAGCTATTACACTCATACATGCTCACTCTCCGGCTGCACTCTCAAAACGGCACTGAAGCTAACACGTGCTCGCTATTTATATGCACATGCTGTCCTTGAAATGCTTCTTAAAAGTACACTACACACACACACTATTCTACACGATGGATGAGGGCAATTCAGTGCACACTGCCTATCTAGACCTTGCAAAGACATGCAACATCATCCCACACTCAGGCACCATAAAGAAATTCTCTCAGCTAAACATCAGTCCTTATATAACTCATTGGATAGCAAACGGTCTCACAAATACACCACAGGAAGCAAGGGTGGGTATCTTTATTTCCTGTAGAAGTCCTGTTACTAGTGTAGTGCCCCAGAGACCAGCCCTTGAGCTACTTCTGTTTGGTATTTTCTTTTGGAGGTCAAATCTAATGCAAAAAGATTGTGATTGAACAAATTTTCAGATGATTATAAACTTGGTGCCATCATAAACAACACCAAGGACTCCAAGACTAGGATCTTACAAGAGGGCCTGTCCCAAACAAATATTTGATGTCAAAACCACAGACTAAAACTAAATGCCATGATATGTATAACTGCATCCTTCAGCGAGTATGATTCCCTTTATAACTATCACATTGACAACATCCTTATAAAATTTGACGTCATACTTAGAGATCTGGGTACCTATGCTGATAATGAACTCTCCTTTGTTTACCATGTATCCACTATTGTAAGGAAGTCATTTTTCTTGACTCAGCTTATAGCTAAGGGTATACCATCCAGAACCAGGGATATAATAGTTTTTTTGTATTTGGCATGCATTGGGTCAGTCATTGGGTATAATGTCTTTTCTGTATGATTCTTTCCAAATACTTGTTAAAGCTGGAATGACCACAATGTTTTCTGATTTAAAAAAAAAAATAGCAAGGGCCTAAATCATAAAAACTATGAAACTGTCTCAAAGTCTTTTCTCTCAGTGTCCTACAGGCTGCCTCACATAATGATCCTTTTCTCTTAAGCACTTGCATACTTTTCCTAATGAGAAAGGGAGTGAGAGGGTTCTGAATCCAGATCAGTCCAGACCCGAGAGTCGTAAGGAATGCTCATCTCATTGCTGGGTTCACCAGATAAGTAATGGCTCCTGTGAGGAATGCAGACTTTTGTGATCAGGTACAAGGCCACTCAAAAATGAGTATGGCTATATTCAGCTTGCCTCCAGCAGAGTTGGGAGTAGGCATAATAGTTAAGGCATTTACCTCACATTCAATAGGTTGTTGTTGTATCTTTTGGCTTTTTCCGGTTAGGGGTCACCATAGCGGAACTCCAGTCTGCTAATAATTGGCAGTAAATTTTTACGTACCGAGTTGCCAGCCCTGACGTACAACCTTCAATGAAGGTACGCCCATTTACGCATGTTTCCACACAGAAGACACTTTAGCTGAGAATCAAACAGGACAATGTCTTATTGTGAGAAGACAACTAATGGGGAGTTGTCTGGGCTTAAAATGGTCCACAACAGCAGCTAGGCTAGTACTTACATATGAACAGCAATAACAGGTGTTGTGCAATTTGCAAAGGGTGAAAACATTTAATTAATTGGTTGCTTTTCCCTGTTTCATCTTAGCTAGTGGTGTCCAGTGTTATGTCTCTGGCTATATGCTGTATGGTTCACCATCATCAGGAACTGTGCTAAACTTCCAAAAACTTAAGTGGGAGTTCATGGGATGTGTGTAATAAGTGGAGCAAAGGAATCTCTGTACAAGGTAAGTAGTCCATTCTAAGTGATGCATAAAATGTGAGCATAATGAGCAGGGAGTCATGTAGTTGCAATGTCAGTCTAATACAATGTAGAGGGGCTGTTATTTTGTTCATGCATTCAAGTGCTAATGGGATAGAGCTTTTGTATGATAATCTGGATGAAAGGTACTCATAAAAATTGGAAGAGGCTGGAAAATCATAAAGGACTTTGGAATAAAATAAATGCTTCTCAGTTTTTAAGCATGTCCAGAAAATCAGGGGGCCTTACCAATAGGAAAGGTGAGGTAAGAAAACTACATTTAAAACTACATTTCTTTGTGTAAATAAAGAACTACAGTAAAGCTCATTAGACAAGTATTAATGGGTTTGTGGAAGTAGTAATCTGTTGGAAACATATTGAACATCTCAAGGCTAATGAAGAAGATCACACTGATACCATGAGACTGTAGTTGCTATAGTTACAGGATAGGAAGAATTAGCCTCATGAGTACCCACAAATGTTCTATGTCTAGTGAACCTCAGGAACCATGGGTGATGCCAGCATAGCCAGCTGGAGTTTTGTAAAGAATGATATGTCCTTTGAATATCAAACTGATTTATACAAGATGCTTGGGCTACAAATGTATTAGAACTGTATGTCATTTGTATATCAGACTGATTTTGTATAGATGCTTGTGCTGAAAATGTATTTGTGAGCTTTGCTTGTGTTGAAATGTATAAACAGAGCACACTGCTGAAATGAAGAGAAATGTACATGTATTACTGTAGCTGAATTAAATGTATATGTTTTAATAGAGGATACTGGCAGGGCAGAGGTTAACTTTAGGAAAAATAAGGGAAATGTAAATGAGCTGTTAAACCATTAAAATGGCACACCACAGTGCTGAACAGAACTGGAGATGATTGGTCTGGGAAAGAACCTTTGTTCATTAGCTCACTGAAAAGAGGGGAGGCCCCAAGCACTGCCATAAACATTTGGATGTGTATTGTGGCCATCTGTGATAAATTCCTGTCTCAGCTTTAAAGGAGAATACTGTGAGAACCTACAGTCAGATGCCCAGATGAGGTCATTCTGCCAGCCCTCTTGGAAATTATATTTTGGATATTAGAAAGAGAGATCTCAGAGTATTGCGTATACTGTTTGGGAAGCCTGACTGGAAAGGTCCTCACCTACAGCAGCTTGCCTTGTGGTACTAAGTAAATTTTAGGGAACAGTAATTCTTTTAGATTCAGTCAGAAATATAATGAGGCTTAGTTCAGATATTGTTTTTTTTCTTTATATGTATGAGACTGTCCATCAGCAGTAATTTAAATATTTTCTTTGATTTGAACTCTGTGGTTGACTATGAATATATATTCAGTTTTTTCATGCTCTTTTATTATTTATTATTAAATATATTTTAAACTTTTATTGTAGCTGGTCCTTGTAGAAAGTATTTAAACTTTGAGAGTAACACCAAAAAAATGAACCTAGCCAGGAACACAGTACCACAGGAACTCCACCAAGGTAGTAAAACAAAGATTTATTAAGCGCTTTCATCAGGTTGTAACAAAAGACTTCATCAGATTAATAAAAAGACAAGAACACTCCCATTAAATGCACTAAAAACTGTGAAAACACATGACATAACTGACCAATAAAACTAGTCGTAGCTATAATTATCACCAGACTTTCTCAATTAAAACCTACAAGGAATCCACAAAAACATTCTTAAAGGTGAAATCCTTGATTAAAAAACATAAATCTGAATAAAAATACTAGTGTTATTTACACATGAAAGTACACTGTATTCATATACATTTACTATTTTAAACAATACAAATAAATATTGTAAGAACACAGCCTAAGTAGGCTGCCAATACTGATGTAGTCATTAAGGCCTGGTGGGGCACAGGCATTTAGTTTAATTTGCCAGCACAATTCCCTACATTCCAGATAATCTTCCCAAAGACTTCCTCTAGGATCTTTTTTGACCCCTTCTACAACTGGAAAAAGGAAACTGCGTGATGAAAATGTTTCTATGTGCTTAAATAAGGTGTTATTTCTGATGCCATTATTTATATCCCTATGATGTTCATAAATTCTGTCCCTCAACCTTCTTTTAGTTTTCCCAATGTAAAAACCATTACAGTTCTGACACAAGGCAGCATAAACAACCCCTATGGAATTACAAGGAAATTTGCCATTGGCTTTAATAGAAGAGTGATTTACCTTAATGTCCTCACAGTTCTTGACCAGATGACATTGTGAACAACAGCCGCATTTTTTGTCCCAAATCTAATGAGGTTACTGTCATTGCCAGTATCTCTTTCAAGTAGTTGCTTAATACTGGAACCTTTCCTAAACACTATCTGTGGCCTGTCACCCAACTGGTCTAAAATTGCAGGGTCACTCCAATATAGCTGCCAGTTTTTCTTCAAAATCAAAGAAATGCTTCGATGGTCATTGGAAAACTTGGAAACAAAGGGACAAGAATACTTGGAGGGATTATTTAATGCTTCGATGGTCATTGGAAAACTTGGAAACAAAGGGACAAGAATACTTGGAGGGATTATTTAATGCTTCAATGGTCATTGGAAAACTTGGAAACAAAGGGACAAGAATACTTGGAGGGATTATTTAATGCTTCAATGGTCATTGGAAAACTTGGAAACAAAGGGACAAGAATACTTGGAGGGATTATTTAATGCTTCGATGGTCATTGGAAAACTTGGAAACAAAGGGACAAGAATACTTGGAGGGATTATTTAATGCTTCGATGGTCATTGGAAAACTTGGAAACAAAGGGACAAGAATACTTGGAGGGATTATTTAATGCTTTGATGGTCATTGGAAAACTTGGAAACAAAGGGACAAGAATACTTGGAGGGATTATTTAATGCTTCGATGGTCATTGGAAAACTTGGAAACAAAGGGACAAGAATACTTGTAGGGATTATTTTTGTTATTGTTCCAAGAACTACTCATAGTACCCCCCTATATTGCCCCCCAAAATGGGCAAAAACTCTTGTTTCTTTTGCAAACTATCTCGTTTTATATTGTGGAAACCAAACTGGTGGGATACCCTCTGGCCAAAAACAACTCAGTAAGTGTTTCACACTGTACAAGAAAATCTTCTTCTGTACTGACCATCTGGGCAATCCTCACAATGTGTCCCTTTGTAGTGCCACTCTTTCAAAATACAGAATGATTGCTCTCATAATGTAATAAACTATTACAATAAGTAGGCTTCCTATATAGGTTAGTAACAAAACATTTCCTATCAAGATCTTTTTTAATGTCCACATCTAGGTAATTAATACTAGACTCACTGTGGACAAAAGTAAATTTCAAAAAGTCAGTGGTGTCATTCAAGTAATCTATAAAAGTAATAACATCTTCTCCCGTGTCATTCCATATAAAAATAAATCATCAATATATCGTAAATAAACTTTCCATTTATTCACAAACTTAGAGTTGAGCAAGTACTTTCTTTCCCACATAAGCATAATGGTGTTAGCAACAACAGGGGCACAAATGGCCCCCATAGCAATGCCTGTTTTTTGTACGAAGTACTGCCCTTCAAAATAAATAAGTTGATTTTTAGTAATAACTCCATAAGAGCCACTAAAACTGCCACTTCACTGTTGTTGAACACTTTACAGTCATACAAAAACTCCTCAATCCACTCCAATTCAATGGTGTGTGGGATAACATTGTACAAATTAGTGATTTCCACGGTAAGAAAACTTACATTATCTTGAAACACTACACTGTTCATTTTGTCCAGGAAATGCCAGGAGTCTATACAAATATGTCTTTCTCCTTTTAAAATATCCTTTAAAGCAAAATCTATGTATTTCCCCAAACTTTGAGAGTATTTACATTTATTTGATGACACTGTGTGGGCCATTCCAGAAGGCCTAGCCATCTTGGTGAACTACTGCCATTTGTATTATGCACAGTATAACTGGACACCCTTTTAAGAACCTTATAGTAACTGACTGGTGGCAGTGAATCTACCTTATATTTGGTAGAGCGTATAATCTGCACCAACCTTTCTGAGGTGTGTGTGCGTGTGTGTGTGTGTGTGTGTGTGTGTGTGTGTGTGTGTGTGTGTGTGTGTGTGTGTGTGTGTGTGTGTGTGTGTGTGTGTGTGTGTGTGTGTGTGTGTGTGTGTGTGTGTGTGTGTGTGTGTGTGTGTGTGTGTGTGTGTGTGTGTGAGTGTGTGTGTGTGTGTGTGTGTGTGTGTGTGTGTGTGTGTGTGTGTGTGTGTGTGTGTGTGTGTGTAAATTAAATCTTAAAGAGTGTGTGCGTCAGCTACTTGGGGCAGGGACACAAAGCACAATGGGTTTACTGAGAGGGTGCTGGAGGACTTGGCTTCGACACTCGGCTGAGGACTTAACCCTACAGCTGTGCCAGTGGGAGTCTTATTGGGGACCTGGAGGGAGATAGATATAGAGACATCCAGACCTCAGGCTGAGTGTGTTCCCTGTTTGCTCTTAAGGGAATTGCAGAGACATCTGCATCTGGAAATACTGAGTGTATCCATTTGTATTTTAAGTGCACATCCCTTTCCAGTGTCAGTGGTGAGGATTCAGGCTCCTTGATTACTGGCTCAGAGTGGGGATGACACATTGGTCACCATTACCTATTGGTAGCAGTGGTGGGCATCACACCATGTTCTATAACTTTGAGTTCCAGCTGTAGATAATCAGGTCATATCTGATCAAAATGAGGAGGGGGAGAAGTGGAAAGCCAGTGGGTACAGATTTAAGAAAACTAAGGAAAGTTGTGGGAGTAAAGGGGGTACGGGATTTAACTTTTCTGCACTCGAACATCAGAGAGGGTTGCCATTTGATGAAGCGGGAGAGGATCTCGATGAAGATGAATTGAGAGACAGGTGGCCATTGTATTTTCTTCAGGAAGTAAATCTGAAAAGATCTGAAATGACCAGTGGGATTTATATAGTTAAAGAAGGAAAGAAGAGGCCTTATGATCATGGTAAGGAAGACATTAAGTTTGTCAGTTCAAGTTTGTTAAAAGGGATGAATCTGGAAGGTGGGTAGTGACATAGCAAATAAGGTGAAAATTATGGTGTATCTTTTGACTTAATTTTAAAATATCCCACTTTTTTAGAATTCTATGAGTAGTGGGATTTGAATATGCTCCAGTCTGATGGAGACATTGGCTAGGGCCTTTTATGATGTAGTGACTACAGAATGGGACTGAAAGTGCACTAAGAGTGAGAGACACAAGAAGGGGTAAGAGGTACCACGGCATGGAAGCAACAGGAAGGATGGAGCAATATTTAAGGGCAATAGTACTCAGAGGAAATGAGGTTCCTTCTTTCAAGAAATTATAACTTGCAGGGGAGTCTAAGTTCCTGTGGTACTAGATTTTGAACTCTTGAAAATATTAGATGGGTGTTTCTTGAAATATGCTCAAATTCAGGTGGATCTAAAAGGCAATTCAGGGCAAACAGCAGAGAAATGGCGGAAGTCTTGGCTTTGCACAAGGCAGGAAACTGGTTGAATGAGACAGAGAATCAGAGAACAGACTTGCCAACAAATCATGTGTGGCGAAAAACATGCTTGGTAGCATCCCGTCAAGTGTTTGATGAAGAGCAGGATGATGGGACTTCTGGCACAACTTCCAGGTGGGTGAGTACTTTCCCTGGTGACTTCCTGGGAGCCTGTGTACCAAAGCAAAGATGTGAGTGTATCTTTTTTGTGCTCTTCCCAGTAATTTGTCTAATGGGTATTCCTTAAGCCAACTGAGTCATTCTTTTCAATGGAAAAGAAGACAGATATTCCTGGATTAGATGAAAGCCCCCACAGCCCATTTATTCCTTCCTGGGAACCCCCATCAGGCTTTCATTCTCTGTTAAGATTCAGGTAGCAAAGAGCAGGGAGCACTTCCACCCCCCCTCACTGGGTTCTCCATACCTATAGTTGCCCCCCCTCCACATGCTGGTTTCTGTTCAGCTACTTAGGCACAAGTACAGGACAGAAAGTTCAAGCTTGACCAGCTCAGAATTCTACTCGGTGTCACCCATGTGGCAACCCACAGCTACACCCTCCAACCAGGATGGGTTGGCCAGTAGTAGCCACTCACTGCCATCTTCACTGGCCAGCTCCTATAGGCACATGAGCTGTTAGCTGAACTTGGGTCATGTGTGACCTAATCACGGCTTTATCCCTTTATACCACCATAGTTGGTTATGTGTTGAGTGTGTCTTGATGACAAAAAAAAAAAAAAAATCAGTGGTTAGTAGTGAAATAATTTACATTTATGTAAAGACAGCTCACCGTCTTGAACTTACTAGCCAGTGAATTACACAATCCTGGGTATTGAGTAGATAATCTATGGTATTACATTGGGATGAAATTGCTAGGCTTGAAATGACATCCTGATCAATAGCCTGGTAAACTCACATGATGCTATGATCCTGTGAACTGATGGAGACCTTTTCAGTGCTGATATTCTGTGGGAATTCATAGAATTAAAGAGCTCTCTTACAACCACATTCTGGAGCTTTGTGATAAAATGCAGGTGTTTGGGAGAAGGACTGGGAGACAGACTAGAGCTGATGAGCTGTGGCCCAAGGCTGCAACAACTTTCGATAAAGGTTAGTGATACATAGACAAGAGCAAGATGGTCAAACCTTCGTATTATCAGCACTCCCAACAACATAGAAGGTAAGGATGCCATGTCATTCAACTGTACTGAAAATAGACTTTAGAGGGTTGCAAACAGAGTGAGTCCATCCTGCAAAACATGAAGGAATAATTTATTAAAGTCCAGCAACAAGACGCATATGAGATTTCAGATATATGATGAAGTGATGGATTTGAAACCGTATAAATAAATATGCTTTCCTGGTCGATGTTAATACATTTTCGTACATGTTCCTGTGCTTTTTGTTTGCTATGTTTTCTTTGCAGCGTAGATTACTTGCATTTGAACCTGAATTTTGTGATTTGTTTATGTACATTCCATCAGGTTTCCTTATGGATGGGGTGCAGAGTTTGAAGGACAAATACATTTTTTTCAGACATTACTAAGGAGTATTTTAGGACAGACTGAGTTTATTCGTTGGGTTATCCATCAGTGTTGTCAGATCACCTGCTATGTAGATGAAGTTACCCTCCAGAAGTAAGCTTCTGCCCAGGATATGGCATCTTAATAATGTAGCTTTCAAATATTTAAAAATCAGAAAATTCCCCTTATCTCTGACAGGACATACGTGACTATAAACTAGTAGGTTTTCCTCTGGCCAGTATTACGTGGGATGTGTTAAATGGGCATATGATATCAAAAACTGAAGGAGTTAATGGCCAGTGTGTAAGGAAGTTGGAAACTGAAGTTGTAGATGTGCAAGGGGTAAACATAGATTGCTGGAGATGCAAAAACAAGTGTTGGATGGGGGTAGACTCTGTACACCTGGTTTCTGTCTGGTATCAAACTCAAACATTGTTTCAGAGGAGGACGGAAATACAGTTAGAAGAGTTCAGTTTTAAAGCTGTGTCTCCTAAGGTAATCAAGAATTTAGTCCCGCAAGTGAAGATTGATTCAGTTACAGGGTCTGTTGGTGAATTTACATGTAGTGCAAGACAGGCGTGACACCTTAAAAAGGTTTCAGAATAATTTACATGTAGTGCAAGATAGGTGTGACATCGTAAAAAGGTTTCAGAATAATTTACGTATAGTGCAAGTTAGGTGTGACATCTTAAAATGGTTTCAGAATAATTTACCTATAGTGCAAGGTAGGTGTGATACCTTATAAAGGTTTCAGAATAATTTACCTATAGTGCAAGATAGGTGTGACACCTTAAAGATGTTTCAGAATAATTTACATATAGTGCAAGACAGGTGTGACACCTTGAAAAGGTTTCAGAATAATTTACATGTAGTGCAAGATAGGTGTGACACCTTAAAAAGGTTTCAGAATAATTTACATATAATGCAATATAGGTGTGCCATCTTAAAAGGGTTTCAGAATAATTTACCTATAGTGCAAGATAGGTGTGACACCTTAAAAATGTTTCAGAATAATTTACATATAGTGCAAGACAGGTGTGACACCTTGAAAAGGTTTCAGAATAATTTACATGTAGTGCAAGATAGGTGTGACATGTTAAAAGGGTTTCAGAATAATTTACATATAATGCAATGTAGGTGTGAAATCTTAAAAAGGTTTCAGAATAATGTACATATAGTGCAAGACAGGTGTGACACCTTAAAAAGGTTTCAGAATAATTTACACATAGTGCAAGACAGGTGTGACACCTTAAAAAGGTTTCAGAATAATGTACCTATAGTGCAAGATAGGTGTGACATCTTAAAAAGGTTTCAGAATAATCTACCTATAGTGCAAGATAGGTGTGACATCTTAAAAAGGTTTCAGAATAATGTACCTATAGTGCAAGATAGGTGTGACATCTTAAAAAGGTTTCAGAATAATTTACATGTAGTGCAAGATAGGTGTGACAAGGTTTCAGAATAATTTACATATAGTGCAAGATAGGTGTGACAACTTAAAAAGGTTTCAGAATAATTTGCATGTAGTGCAAGATAGGTGTGACATCATAAAAAGGTTTCAGAATGATTTACATATAGTGCAAGATAGGCGTGATACCTTATAAAGGTTTCAGAATAATGTACCTATAGTGCAAGATAGGTGTGACATCTTAAAAAGGTTTCAGAATAATTTACATATAGTGCAAGACAGGTGTGACACCTTAAGAAGGTTTCAGAATACATTCCAGACCACAGAAGAATGTCCATCTTCTGTCAGTTTTGTATTATAAGATTAATCAGTTACTGGTTTCAGTTATGGAGGAGAAGCCTAGATTGTATACAAGGAAACCTATCCCATACTGTGAGGCACAGAGGAAAAAAAAACATCAGGACAATCTTTTACAATTTATTTGTTGACCAAACAGACCATATGCTAGAGACTTATATTAGTGAGGAGCCATGTAAGGGGAAGGCTAGCTATAGTGTGTGAAAGAAATTCGAAGGATGCTTTGGTTGTGCTGAAAAGAGGCAGCAGATGCTGTACCATGGGAAAGATGAATTAAAGACAACTGTAAGGTGTTGGCTGGTGCAAAACTCCCTCATACAAAGTGGTAGCTGTAGAAGTGTTTATACTCATGAAGTTCAAGAAAGCAGAGTAGAAATGAAGGAACATGTAGCAATGGTAAATACACTTTTCACAATTGTCCTATTCAAAATTCTTCTGAATAAATACTATCTGGATCTCAAAGGGTTATAGAACACTTTGGATCAGTTGGGGTTAATGGCAGGTGTCCTACTGTAGGTCTGCGTGGCCTATGTTCATTTCAGGACTTAGTTAAAAAGTTTAACTTTCCATACAGATACAGATACAGATATCACATTTGTTGCAGGGGAAACACTGGACATGATTCCTGACAAATAAACTAACAGTGTGCTAGGCAGATGTCTTAGTAGATACAGTTGAAAGGAAGATATTGCTGTTAAAATTAGCTTGGAATTTAGTGGAGCTTGAAGGAATTAAATCTCAATAATTTTGGACTATGTCAGTGCACAGGTTAGAGAGATGTCTGATAGAAAATGATTGTTAGTGAGTTACGCTGGCAGTCACAGAGGTAGTGGGATCAGAAAATGATCACTATATCAATAAAAATATATAATGGGATTGGAAAATGATCACTATATAAATAAAAACTGGATAGATACTTCCACTGTTTGAAGCTGCATTCTTTATCTTGTCTTTTCTCAAATGCCCCCAAATGCTGGTGTTGCATTGTCAGGTGGTGTAAGAAGTTAGTAGAGTTTTGCAAAAGGGTAGTGAAATTCTTATAAAAGATCTAGGCCCTGTGGCCGACATTACTAAAGGTACTATAGAAGTTAGGATTACAGAAGTGTATGAAAGAAGGCAGTTTTGATTCTTGTTCATTGTAGCCCAGAAATGCATTATTTGCACTTGGAAATCAATTTTCCTACTATGGTCACAGGTTGGAGATAGTATGCCAAATGATTCATGCCTAAATATACTTAGCCAAGACATCATATGGTGGTACAAGAGCAGTGCTCAAGTGGATCGAATAGGAATACCAAGCCATTATGTTGCCATGCTCAAAACAATGGGGGGAATATGGCTGCCAGGCCATACAGCTGACTGCAACTTTTGGATTTCATTTCAGTATTTACTACTGTATTTCTTGAAGAGCTGGACTTGAGATGGATGAATTTTTGTCTGGTCTAATATAAGATTTGTTACTTTTCTAATGCTTATGTGTGTTGACTGAGTCATTTAACATCGTGATGGTTCTGTTAATGTGGAATGAAGAGTGGAAGTTGGAGCTCAACATTTCTGCAGCCCATATGGTTTTGGGGTGTCTTGGAGGTGGAGGTGAAGTTAACTGTTGTGTTGGAGAACTGGGAAAAGATAAATTCCACCTGTCTAAATGTGGAGGAAAGAAGTGCTTAAGAGAGGATTGTAGGCTTTGTTTTATTTCACCTGCTAACATCATTTGTCCTAAAAGATCTTTTGTTAATACCAGGAAGAGCTAGTCAGTATGGAAAGAAAAACATCCAGAAGGTTGCATTTCAATGTGACCTGGAGGCTTTGAAAGTGGACTGGTGTGTTAGAAGGTTGGAGGTATTGGTCCTGTTAAGAATGCGTTTGGACGGTGAATTTTGGCCTTTTTAATTAAAGTTGGAACCTTACATCAGCTGGGTATGTTTTGATTTTGTTGTACAGTGCAGGAAAACCTATTGCCTTGTTTGCTTCACCTTACCCACCAACTGCATTCATTATTCATTCTTCAGGACGTTGTTTTTATATTATTGTAAGAAGCATGAAACGGGGTTTTTGACAACTTGCAAATGTTAACTTGCAGCATTTGTAACGTTTGTATCTGTTTCTTTTTGACAGGCTAATGCCAAACTTTTTTAACAATGTTGGCAAATTAATGTTTCAATGTTTTTATTACTATTTTTCTTGTATCTTGTCTTACAATATTTTGTAGTTTAACAAAAACTCATTTTAGCAAACTGCAAGCTCAAAGCTCTCCTGAAACTCAGATACAAAACCTGGGACTCCAGAAAAAATGTCCCACCACCACAAACAGACACCATTATTCCGAACTTCACAGTCATGCTAAATAAACTGTGCACTGAAATGAACCTCACCTAATGAAATCATATTAGGCCACCCAAATAAAATCTCCCAAAAAAGTCTATAGAGAGGTCAATCAACTTAAAGGAAGAAATGACCACACTAGCAGGTCCTCAACATTCTTTAAATTTTTTGTCCAACTATCCCTATCTCTTATGAGTCACTCTTATCCTCATCCACCCACCACTATTCACGCCTCCTTTCTACTTCAAGTCCATCTCATCCAAAGACATCCCCTCAGCAATTAAAGTCGATACGCCACAATTACAAACAAATTTGAGCCTCAGTTTTCGTATCACTGCAGGGACTATATCCTACCCCCAACAAAGTACATCTGCAATTTCTCTATTACGCAAAATATTGTGCTTAATATCTGAAAAAGTGCTGTTGGCAAACCTGTACCCAAATATCCAATCCCTGTAATCCCTTAGACTTCCATCCATTTTTATTCCACCAGCATTAGGAAAAGTGCTGGAAAAATTGCTCTGCCTATAACTCAGTCAGTGCGTCAGCCAATACCATTCTCTTTCTCAAAATCAGCATGGAGTCTGGTCTGGTAATAACACACGCAAAGCTGTCAAGACACTCACAGACAACATGCTCCTCAGAATGGATAAAGGCCTATTTACTGCTGCCATCCTCAGTGACCACTGACTTGGTCAGTCACACCATTCTTCTTGACCACCTTATAGACATACATGCTTGCCAGTATACCCTGCCCTTGTTTAAAAACTGCCTGTCTAGTTGTCACATCTCTAATTCAGTTCACCTACTTCACCATCAGCCTTTCCTGCTGGAAGGGGTCCCTGAAGGTTCAGTTTTGTCACTGCTCCTTTTCTCCTGAAGGTTCAGTTTTGTCACTGCTCCTTTTCTCCTGAAGGTTCAGTTTTGTCACTGCTCCTTTTCTCCTGAAGGTTCAGTTTTGTCACTGCTCCTTTTCTCCTGAAGGTTCAGTTTTGTCACTGCTCCTTTTCTCCTGAAGGTTCAGTTTTGTCACTGCTCCTTTTCTCCTGAAGGTTCAGTTTTGTCACTGCTCCTTTTCTCCTGAAGGTTCAGTTTTGTCACTGCTCCTTTTCTCCTGAAGGTTCAGTTTTGTCACTGCTCCTTTTCTCCTGAAGGTTCAGTTTTGTCACTGCTCCTTTTCTCCTGAAGGTTCAGTTTTGTCACTGCTCCTTTTCTCCTGAAGGTTCAGTTTTGTCACTACTCCTTTTCTCCTGAAGGTTCAGTTTTGTCACTGCTCCTTTTCTCCTGAAGGTTCAGTTTTGTCACTGCTCTTTTTCTCCTGACGGTTCAGTTTTGTCACTGCTCCTTTTCTCCATTTACATTAAGAAACACTCACTTGACTTTCCACACCTTCCCCTCTGATGACTTGGTTTTATTCTACTCCAGTCATTTTCCCCCCCATCAGACTTGAACTACAGGCAGACTTTTACTCCCGCAATCAATGGATCAGTGATAAACAACTGTTACTTAACTAAACTGAAGCAGTGCCTTTTGGGGTTCATATTAATACCACAATTGAATGCTTTACCATATTCAAATATATAAAAATTTGGTTAGACCCATTTTTGAACTGTTGTTTGGTAAACACTTATAAAAATCAACTCTCTCTCATTCTGGATTAATAAAAGTAATTTTTCTTTCCAGAGTAATCAGGAATGCCACAGGCAAATTTATCCTACTAACTCATCTAGAATATGGTCTCCGTCTGATTGCAGCAGCATCCAAGCAAAATACAGACAACCTTCAATCCATTTCTAATGCCATATGCAAGGTCATAGGTCTCTACTCCAGAAATGAACACCAGGCATAGAAAAATATATATAAAAAAATATAAAAAAAAATTTCACAGGAAAAAAGCAAAATGACTTCCTGTTAAACAATGTGTTGACTTTCTAACCACCTCACAACTATTCAAGCTCATTAATAATGGGGCTTTCTCCCCACTTGTATGAAAATGATTCAAGGAAATACCATCTTATAACCTGAGAAGTGTAAACCACTCAGGTCCTCTCCTCCAAACCCCTAAACCAGACTTCATTGCACAGACATGCCTTCTCTATCCTTGGACCCAAATTACTGGGGATCTCTCCTGGCTTACTGTAAAGATAATTCTTCATATCCCTTCTTGTGATCACAATTAAAGACTCAAATTAAATCACAAGGTCAATAGAAGTTTTGTCACTCTTTGGTCATACAAACTAATATGCCCATACCCCTTCTCTTTCTACGGAGCACAGTCCTAAATATCAGGCTTTGTAAAAGTGCTGTCACTTTTGGTCATTGACTCATAACATTTCATGCCGATGTAATTAGTGCCCGTGTTATTCATTGTATTGACTGCACATTTGTAATACAGCTAGATAATGCTTTGTATTTCTCTCTGCATATATTGTCATGTATGTCATCTATGCCATGTATCTCATGTATGTCATGTACCTCATGTATGTCATGTATGTCATGTATGCCATGTATCTCATGTATGTCATGTATCTCATGTATGTCATGTATGTCATGTATGCCATGTATCTCATGTATGTCATGTATGTCATGTATGCCATGTATCTCATGTATGTCATGTATGTCATGTATGTCATGTATGTATTTTTATCTTTGTATCCCTGGGCTGAGACTAAAATAGATATATTGAGGTAAGTACACTACCCAGGTCAGAAAATTCAAAATAAAATAAAATTACATAATTGCTGTTATATTCAAATTTAAACCATGTTGCACTGTTAGAATAGTTTTGAAATTAAATGCTGTAATGAAATTGAACATTTAAGATGCATTAACCATAAGTATCTTAAGCAGCAGAGTAACCTATGTTTTTTTTTAATCTGATATGATTAACTTTGAATTCATGCCAACAACAGCATGGAGGTAAGCTCATTGGAATGTAAATAGTTTTATAGTAATGTTTTAATTACCTTTGTTGCTGTAGTTAAAATCAGAATTCTGAATGTAAACATAATAGAATTGAGCTTGCCTGAAAGATTTTATGTGAGTTTCAGAGGTTCATAGATTAGTATTTGGCTAACTGCCTTGTGGACCATTTTAAGCCTAGTCAATTAACCTATATGAGAATCAAACCCTGCACGTTGTGTCTGTAAGCCAAAGGTCTTAACCATTACCCCAACCTCCCTATTAAACAAGCTTGGCTGCAATGTGTGAGTAAGAGCTCTGGAGTACCATGATACAGTTGTATTTGTGCAATGGCATTGCAATGTGATTCTTTAGTAAAATCGCTTCATAAATGAATGAGAGTGACCGCTCAGGAAGGCCGTTTGAGAAGAATGCAAGAACAATAATAAATGTATTTATTTATTTGCTGACATTTCCTTATTGGGAAAGTCCATCTGGATAACTTTATCCATTTTCAGAAGAGGCCCTAGGAGAACAGCTCCACAAATAAAATTACAGAAGATTCGTATAAATAGGTGAAAACTGACATATTACAATAAACTGTAAGTACACAGATTAATGCAAATATTAATACACACATAATATGTATAATAATACACATACACCACCATTAAAACAAGATAAATACAGTATCAAGTAGCATTGAGATGTGCTGACACATTATAAATGGGTGAGTGTATTACTCACTCATAAAGCAAATGTCAGAGTGGAAACTCCAGGATGGGTAAGGAGGACGACAGGATGGGACAGCGAGAAGGAAGCATCTGCTGGAGGCATTGAATGGAATAGCTATGGCAGGCAGGAGAATACTTAGTAAAAGCAAACGTAGTGCTAAAGGAATTAAAAACAAGCAAAGAGACCAGATGTATATAGATATCAGAGGAGGAGGAACTGAAATGATTAGTCTGGAGAGCAGCAAGGGCAAAGCCAAGAGTCAGACCAGAATTCTTTTAGCTGTGGCCTAAATAAATGAATGTTATGTAGTGCCCTGACTGGTGAGGGATTGTATTCCAGAGTTTTGCTACACAATGTGACACAGACTTTGACCACAGTATGTGCAAGGCTTATAGACTTCAGGTAGATTTTTGTTAGAAGATCGAAGGTGATGATTTGGGAGGCAGTGGTGGAGAATTGTATTTGGGAAGGAAGTGGGATTAAATATAATTCTGAGTTAAATGAAGTTGGGATAATTATAGCCAGTTCAGATTTTTAGAGCAGAACAATGACACGTTCTGTGACTTGTATGAGCTACTAATCTAATGGGTTGGAAGAACCTTTAATGCACTCATTTTGGAATCAGGAAGGGTACCATAGAGTGGGAGAGGGGTTAGGGTACACTGTCTGACAGCATGATTCTGCACAAGTTTCCTCAGTTTCCTCACCAGCCCCAGACATTGATTGGCTTCAGCTCAGGAGTGGCTAAGTAAGTTGGTGGTCAGCTATGGGAAGGGACAGCAAAATAAATATGGGTTGAGAGAAGAGATTGAATGTTCTTCAAGGTAGACAAGTGGAGGATGCACCCAGGAGAACAAAACAAGAGGTTAAAAAATAAATATGGCCACATAGCACAGAGGTTACAACGTTAGATGTTATGGGGGTAGAATTAGACAGCAACACTTTTGGTTCACCCAGGAGGAGAAGACTGATGAATGCATAGCCTAGAAGGTCAAAGGAAAGAGGCAGGAGACTCAAATGTTAGCCTTACAAAGCATGATGGGAAGGTCGCTTTGTGATATGGAACATAATACAAGATGTTTGTAGCAACTTTTATCAGAATTTGCAATGGAATAATGGTTAGGAGGGTTGAAGGAAGGTAGCAGGGTATGACAAGGACAATGTCTGTGGAAGGAGGATAGAGGGTCAATTTATACAGAGGTAGATATGAAATTGCTTGTAATGGTAGTAAGGAAGCTTAGAAGGGGCAAAACACCAGGGCAATCTGGATTCACTGGGGAGTTCTCCAAAGAATTAGATAATAATTCAGTAATGTGTATAATAAAGTCAGAAGACTGGGGTGTCATAGGGTCAGAGCAGGACTTATTCCTAAATTGTAGGTTTGCATCTACCTCATTGTAGATGCAAACATTTGGTGGCTGTCATAGCACATAGATTAGAGAAGTTAGTCCCAAAAGTGGCAGGTCTGGTTCAAAGGGGGTCCATTAAAGGTAGAAGAATGGACAGTTGCGATGTGGTAAATTTGGCATCTTTATTAAATATTTTAAGAAAAACAAAAATATTCAAACCCAGAAAAAGCTGGATGGAGTAAATAACCAAGAGCACTGTACCAAAAATAAACATCCAACAGTTTTATTCCAACACGATAACAGTTTAGCGCTTTCGTCAAAAGTACATAAAATTGACTTCTTCAGAACTACATGATACACATAATGCTGATTTAAATAGCTTACCCTACTCAACAATTAGTCGAACAAGAAAGATGTCATTTCCTGCTAAAAAATGTCATTTCCTGCTAAAAAAGTATGTCATTTCCTGTTAGAAAAATATATTATTCCATGCTAAAATGTACCGCCCTGCTAAAATAATACAACTGAATTATTCATCCATTGATCCCCCAAAAATAGAGCATATGTTAAAAGCATTACATAAAAAAATAGCTTTTAGTTTTAACATAGAAATGTTATCATTGAGCCCAGGTGGTACACATGCATTTAACCTTATTTGCTACTTGAGCTGTAAAAATTCAAGAAATCATCAAAAGGTCCATCCCTTGTACCCAAGTCGACCTGCTCTAATACAAAAAAATTGAAACAGTGTGTGGGATATAATATAATATGCTTAAATAAGGCGTTGCTCTCCCTATGTTTGTTAATATCATAACTGTGTTCATAGATCCATTGTCTTAAAGCTCGGACAGTCTTACCCATATAGTAACAGTCGCAACCTGTACAGGATGCAACATATACAACCCCCTTGGTGTAACAATAGTACTTTTTATGTGTAGTGATTTTACCAAACTTCCTAAGTTTAATACATTTGGCATCAATCACAAAAGAACATTGGGTGCATCTTCCACATTTGAAAGTACCACCTAGTCCAGATGCCACCTTTTTTCTTTCAACTAAACCTTTGAAAGATGTACACTTTTTGTACACCACCAGGGGTTTTTCACCTAGTTTATTAATGATATTCTCATCAATACGAAACATATTCCAACAATCACAAATGATGCTTTTGATGTCAAAAAAATCAGTAGTGAAGGGTAACACTAATGCCCTGCTATAGTTGTTCATTCTCTCAGTTGCTAGGGGCCTAGTTAGACCCAGAGGGTTGTCCAATAATGTTCTATAAACCCCATTAGTTCTTTTTTGTTCGACCTCACCTATTATTTCCTTAACAAATTGAGGGGGGTGACCTCTTTTCTGTAACATATCCAGTAGGAGGTCACACTCTCTAAGAAAATCAATATCCTCAAATGCCTTTCTGGCCAGTCTAACACATTGTCCCTTTACAAGGGATTTCTTCTGGTGCAAGGGATGCCAACTCTCAAAGTGCAAAAGAGAGTTGGATTACGTGGGCTTCCTGTAAAGATGTGAGGTGAAGCTCCCCTTGGAATAATCCTTCCTGATGGTCACATCAAGGTAGCTCAAAATATCATGGTCCTTGGTCATGGTGAACTTTAGTAAAGTGGTAGTGTTAATATAAGTAAAAAATCTATCCAACTCGTCCTCACTACCATGCTAAAATAAGACCAAATCATCAAGGTACCGCCCATACAGTACCCACATGTCCTTGAACTCGGAGTTGACAATATACAGGTCCTTCCACTGGGCAAGTACTATGCTGGCAAATGACGGTGCACAACAGGCGCCCATAGCCACCCCTTGCACTTGTTTGAATATTTGCCCCTTGAAGGAAATGAAGTTATTGTCCAGAACCATCTCCATCCAGGATCTGATGGTAAGAATGGTATCATGATTCAATGAGTTCTGCTTACATAAATAATCATAGAACCATTCAATACCTACATCATGGGGTATTACAGAAAAGAGGTCCCTCACATCAATGGTGACCAATATAAGACATTCGTTGTACATTTCATGTTTAATCTTGGACAAGAAATCCCATGAGTCTTTAATAATTAGGTCCCTATCATCCAATACATTTAACTGAACAGTCAATGAACTTGGCCAAACTAAAAGTTTTTGATGCTTTTGCATCCACAATTGGCTGGAGGGGGGGATTAAGGATACTCTTGTGGATTTTTGGGATTCCGAAAATGGTCGGAATCCTAGGATGCTTTGTCTCTAGGAATCTAAAGGTCTCCAATGTGATTTGTTCATTTAATAACAGTTGTTCTAGATCTAAATCAATATGTCTATAAGCTATGTTAAGCTCATTAATGGAGACCTCAGTACAGGTATCACTGTACAGCAGGTCAATCATCCTGCTGTTGTAGTCCCTAGCGTCCATAATAACTAGTCCTCCCCCCTTATCAGGCTTCATAATCCACATGTCACTGTTCTCTAATGTATCATGTAATAGCCTTTTTTCCTTTTTAGTGAAATTGCCAGTCCCATCCTGTTCCCCATAATGATTCCTGTGAGAGATTGTTTTTGTAAATTGTCTCTCACAAAGAGATTCAAACACTTCCACTAACGGGTGCATAGGTGGAATAAATGTACTTGGTCTGATAAAGGGGCTAGCACTGACCAAGAGATTAGTAATATTTTAAGACATGCATGGTATACAGCTGAGCAGGCAAAGTGAAGTAATTTAGTCCACAATGATGAACCTTGACATTTGGGTGTTACCTTTATTATAAAAATATATTGAGTATAACTGATGCATGCAGTGCTATGTTTGGGCTATGCTGTGCAATTCAAGACTAACTGCTACTGTATATCAGATAGTCGTTCTTAGCTTTAAAGCATTTTTTATTTTATTGTTTTAAATATAGTTACTTATATGGTTTATAAATCTGCACTGTGAGACATTAAAATGAGGTCCCATCTGCGACAGTCAGTGGTAGTTCAGGTGGATGTAAACGATCCCATGGCACGTATCAAAAAGAGCAGGCGTTGCTTATTATATAAACACTTTCCTGTCTTTCATTGTTTATGCATTTGTTATATTTTCACTTTGAAAAGAGTATGAGTTGATTTATTGTATACACATTTTCCATCTGTTTCCATTATTTACACATTATATTTATACATATCACATTTTGTACATCACAATAAAGCACTTTACATGTTTATCTTCCTAAATACATGTAAAACCCATTTTATTCCACCATCCTTTCCACTATAACCATTTCTTTATATCACATATTATTTCCCCATCATCTTGTCTTATACGACAGTTCTTCACATATTCTTTGCCATAAACATCAAATAGCAATGAAAAAAGTTTAATCTCACTTTCAGTTCCCCTTTCACTCCCAGTCTTGTATTTCCCATACAGTACCATGGCCGTATATCAGTATTTTAAACACTTTCCAGTCATTCATGTACGGATCTTCATTTTTCTTACAATCCAAACAACAATGTTGTGATACCTCATCAGAATTACAGGTATTATACATACTTTGTTCTATCATTTTATATTTCATATTACTTTTTCACTGGCAATTTGTCCAATAATAAATTCCACAGAAAGTCATGTGACAAAAAGTGGAGGAAACCTAAGGTAATAGTAGATAAACCAAAAACTCTCAAAACAACTAAAGTAGTGCAGTAGAAATGACTCCAATACCTTTAGCATTGTAAAGGTTTAATGGCTGCTTTTGTAAAACCAAACTTCTTTAGAAATTTCTGTTTGGAATTTCTTAAAGTTAAATTTTTCTTGTTCCTGATTGTTTTGTAGGGGGGTAGTTTGTGTATTTCGGCCTCTTGCCTGATGATATAGGTGAGATGGTGACCACTTATGTCATTGGGAAAGGTTCCGGCTTTATACATGTGCAGGTGATTGTTAATAAGTATCCAATCTAATATAGTTTCTTTACTGTTAGGTTTAGTAATCCTGGTGGGGGAGGATATAACTTGTGAGAATCCATAAAGGTTAACATGGTAAGTGGGGGGGGTTCAGAGGAACATGAGTACCAGTCTATATTAAATTCTCCGAGTACAATGCTTTCTTGGGTATATTTGTTTGATACCCAGTTTAGTATGTCCTTAATTACTGGTCTGTTTTGCCTGGGGGGGTGTAGACACAGATAATATATATACTTTTGTTTTTGCTGATGTGTAGTTTAGTAGTAATGATTTCAACATTACCATTTTGGATAGGTTGATGGATGTCAATGGTCATTTCTAGCATGGATTTGTAAAGAACAGCTACCCCCCTCCCTTTTTAGAAGTACGGTTGTGTATAAATATATTGTAACCTGGCAGTATGACCTCATTATATAAGGTGCATGGTTTAAGCCAGGTTTCAGTGAAACAAAGAATATCAGGGGAAAAGGTGATCTAGTAGGGTATGGTGGTGCAGAACTTTATTATTTAAACTTCTGATGTTTAGATGGCTGCCCAGGAGTGAATTAGGAGGTCTATTTAAGATGTAGTTTATAGGGGATGAGGCATGTTTTGATGCTACAATTATTGGTAGAGGATGGGCCAGTGTCTGGGTGGATGTCTCCATCCATGGTGAGATTATTTTGAGATTTAATGATTAACTTCAGAAACTTGAGAAGATGGTTGTGGTATTTTTTAGCTTTTGGGTTGATGTATCAATTTCTAATAGCATTGATGAGGTGTCTGTTTGAAGGGGTAGCTATGGGGGGAGTATTCAGGTATTCTAGCTGATTAGGTGCAGGCAGTGTAATACTATGGCTTCTTGGGGAGTTAAAACCATAAACCACCTGTTGTTCATAAGCTGTTACAATGTAAGGGATGAGCAACAGTGGTATTATGGAGTAGGTCCACAAAAAGTTGAATGGAGATAGTATTGGGGTCATAGTAGGATAAGGGTGAAGGTAGTGGTGTTGAATTAGAAGAGAGTAATTACTGTGGGTGTGGCAGTTTGTATTAATTGCTTATTGGTTGTTGATTGGTTGTTAAGATGGGGGTGTGTAAGGTAGTATAAGTGTAGTGGTGCTGGGGGCGTGTGGGAATTGGGAGCAGGGTAGGGGAGTGGAGGGAGACAGTAGGGTGAACAGAGTGGGTAGAGCCAAGAAGAAGTGAAGACTATAAAAAATTATCAGTAACTGCAACTCATAAATTAAATAAAGATGGGCTAGAGCTATGTTGTAAGGCAAGTAGTGTAGACAAGTTTTAAATGTGGTTTTGCTAGCCCAGAAAAGTAGTGGGAGTTTAGTGATTGTACAAATGGGGAGTAAAAGAAGAAATAACTGTATACTTAGGTGGAAACCTTGGGAGAATAATGCTGTGCGAATGTTTGCCATGGTGTATGCTGCCACTTAGTGGCAAAGGAGATAGCAAGCAGAAATGATAGAATAGTCTTCACACATTAAAATTAAACCTAACTAAGTTAAAAAACTGGGGGGGGTGGAAAGCGGGCTATGGTAGGCTGCTAATGCACACACGTGAGGTCAGAATAACAAATACAACTAGTAGACTAGGTTACAAGTTGTCTGCTTTAAGGCTACATACATTGAGACTTCCTTGAGTAGGGATGTCCTCACTGTAGTAGCGTTCAATGATGCCTGGGTAGCAGGCAATTCAAGGGTGTCTTCTGGTTTTAGCAGGTTGGTAGTCCTTGTGTTTTAAAGGCAGGAAGGGAGCACTCGGCATGGTAGACTGTAAAACGAGAGAGAGAGAGAGAGAGAGACACACACACACAAAGTTAGGTAATTTAAATGGCAAAGCAGGGGAGGTAGAAGGTAGAGGGATGGGGCAGAAGTAAGGGATATCAAGATGTAGAGGATTGTACTAGAGTGTACTGTAAACAGAGAGAGACTAGAAAGAGATGTAGGTAAAGGGTATGGGTAGAGGGAGAGAAGGTTTAGAGAGGTAGCAGTAGAAAACAGTGCATGAAGGCAGTAGAAACAATGCAGTTTAGGCAGCAAAACCTCAATTAAACAATTTCCTTCAAGCGCAAGTGGAATAATAATACCCTTAGGCTGTTTGAGAGGATAGGGTTAGACTTGCGTTAGCAAACCAAAACAATCACTTATGCAAGGCAAAAGAGCAGTAATGCAATAGAATGTTTCAATAACAGTACATATGGCAATAAAGAATCCTTTTAGACACAGGTAGGCAGCATGAACAGGTATATACATTCACTGTGATGCATTAACATGAGAAATAGACATTCGACTACACCTAGTAGATGGACTCCTTGTGCTAGTTAGTTATGCAGGCAATTAAAAATATATCTGTAGTGGCAATTACCGACTTGAACCTGTCTGATAAAGAATATGCTACTATTAGCTGTCTTAGCACAGTCACTGTGTCAAGGCAAGGAGCATGAGTATTCTTACACTATTTATACAGTAAGAAGAGAAACAAATGTATCCCAATAATCAGGAATGTCAAAAGGTAGGTGTAGGATTCAAGCTGTTGCATCCAGCAGTCTTCAAAATATTTTCTACTGGAGGATCAAAGCCATTTTTTGATGCAGAATAGGCTAAGTAGGTAATACCAAATGCTGACCAACAAAAAGTGAGTCAACAGACAGAGGGGGGTCTGCTTGTCTTTCTACTGAAAATGAAGCTCAGAAATAGACTTTGTCAGTTAAACCTTTTCCAATGTTCCAAAGGAAAATTGATTTTTGGGGCTGGGAGATGGAGATGAGCAGGTTGAAGGCAAGCAACACTGAAATTTGTGAACAAATGTAAGATTGCAAAGCATCAATCACATTTGTGAAATATGACTTTGCAAAGAAACAGGGAAAGATTGGACTTTTTGCCTTTGTTAAACTTGTGGGGACTGAAAAGAATATACCCCACTTTATGTCATTAATGTTTGCAAGGGCACTAAAGGGACATGTGAGAAAAAGTAACTGTAAGTAAAACAATTTTTGTTCTTATTAATATTTGTATAAAATATTTTACTATATAAATTGCATGCTATATAGAAAAGCATTTTTAGTTATTGCGGTATGTGATAAAAATAGTTATGCAACTGCATTTTTCTTCTTTTTAGTTTGAAAAACTGTAAGCATTATGATGTAAAAAGAGAAGAAAGGCTAGACAAAAGCATGTTTAAGTTCCTATGCTGTAATCTTGGATTATTGAGGTTGGAGATGGTCTGTAAAAGTGAACAGATTCTAATATATGTAGGGATGGTTTCCTTTCTCTTACTTTTGCAAAAGTGAATGCCTGGATTAAGGCTCTTGGCTTGATCTAATAACTTTTTTTGTGTGTAAGCAAGTAAATTCGAGAACGCTGAATATAATGAAAAGTTCCTTTAGCAAATAAATGTTTAGTTTGAAAAGTCTGTAGATGAGGACAGATGTATATGTTTCCATGGGGTCTATATTATCTTATCGAAAGAAGTGTTCAGTGAACAAGTCTTCATCGACAAGTAAACAGTGAACTCTGTAAACACCAAATGGCCATATCAGCGACTTTATTCCCCAGGGGAAAAAAGCGCTTGGCCTAATGAAAAAAAAAATGTTCAAACCCTACATAGTGGGGAGCTTCACCCCCCCCCCAAATTAAATATACCAACTCCGGGATTGCACTACAGTGGGGAAAAGGGCAAATCCCAGATGATGGGCAAGCACTTTTTTCCCCTGGGAAAAAAGTCGCTGATGTGGCCATTTGGCAATTATAGAGTTCATTGTTTGCTTGTTGATGAAGATGTGTTCATTAAACATGTCTTTTGACAAGATAATGTAGACTTGTTTCTATGTAGACAAGCTGACTGGCATGCAATAAAAAGCCAGAGCACTTTTATAAAGCTAAATGTTAATATTTTCTGAAAACATACAAGCTTTTTTTCATATTATAAAAGATAAGAGAAGAACAGACAAGAATTAGTGTAAGTAGGAGCATAGGCTGTAACATCTGTCTTAGCTTGGATAACCTAACTTTAGGTTAGGGATTGGCTATGCGCCCACCTCTTGATTTGGGACAATTGTTCCTATCTGAAGGATTAAACGTCATTATTTGAAGATGTATAAACTGGTGCATGTTTCTTTTAAGTTAATAGGTTATTGGGTGCTCTGGGGGTGTGCTTATGTTTTCTTTTGTTTTTGAGGGTTTTAATTAAAACAAAAAGTCTTGTAAAATGTAACATAGGTTCAAATGGAGATGACAAGAAAAAATGTATAAAAGTACATTAGTGGGTGCATGTAATACAAAAGCTAGAAACAGACATTTAAAAAAGCTGTCGTATATAATGGCTATACTAAACATATTATTTTGGAACATGAATGGCCTCACAGGTATGGACAAAAAGGAAGGCGTATTGAAATATAATAAGAACTGAAGAGTGTGACTAGCAATGCTACAGGAGACTCACCAGCAAAGACATGAACATGAGAATTTGATAGAGAAAGGATTTCTGAAGGGATATTCAGCAGAATACATGGACAAAGGAAAATGGAAGTACTTATTCTAACTGATAGAAGAGCTCCAATAGTGATAGACGTGGAAAAAAACAACAGTAATTGTGATAGTAACAAGCTACTGCCAAGTGAAGAGGATTATGCAGGTATTTATTTATATTTATTTAACATTTGTTAACCAGGTTACTCTGATGTGTCTTCTTCTTCTTTAGGCTTTTCCCATTTAGGGGTCACCACAGCGGATCACCTTGTTCGCTCATGATTGGCAGTGGAGCTTTACGGTGTTGAGTTGCCAGCCTGATGTCCAACCTTCCACAGAAGGCACACACATGCACACACTCACACCTAGGGCCAATTTAGAGTGTCCAATCCACCTACAGCATGTCTTTGGGATGTGGGAGGAAACCGGAGCACCAGGAGGAAACCCATGTGACCACAGGGAGGACATGCAGACTCTGCACAGAAGGCACCCCAGCCGGGAATCGAACCAGAGAACCTCTTGCTGTGAGGCAACAATGCTAACCGCTGCACCACTGTGACCGCCCGTTACTCTGATGTGTCTGCAGAGCCCTTTTTCAGCAGTAACTCAAGGAGAAAAGCTCCTCTGATAAACAAATACAAAACCAAAACATCATATAATGTTAACATACAAGAGTATATACACAAGAGAGACAGAATACAATTTATAACTGAACATGTTAAAATACAAGAGTAATATTGAGGATTTAAACAGCCATGGTATATTTTAAGTATATAAAATATAATATAAAAAGTTAGACTCTATCTAACAATTACCATCAAATAGAAATTCAAGGTTAGTAGAATATCATAAAGACCTTAAATGAGTAGTTGTGGTAAAGTGTACGAGCTGGGAGGGGAGGGGAAGAGGACAGGGAGCAGTTTACGTGGAAGTTGGACAAGGACACATCCAGGAATTAGTAAATATATCCTTTAGAAGTTTTTTGAAGTTAAGGAAGATGCTGTTTGTTCTTAGAGAAAGGGGAAGTCAGCTCCAGCCATTGGCGATGGACTGGGTGCATAAAAGTTTGCCAATATTTTATTGGGTTTGTAGATGTCTAAAAGATGTGGGTCTGTGCTGTGTAGGTTGTGCTTAGGAGAGTAGGGAGTGATGAGGTCTGTGAGGGCAGGGCAGCGGGAGGATTGATTTAAGATATTATGTGCGAGGTGGAGTTGGTGAAGAAGGTGTTGGTTATGGAGCTCAAGCCATTGTACATTTTATAAAGCTATGCAGTGGTGAAAGTTATAGGGAAGGTTGGCAGTGAATCTGGCTATTTTGTTGTAGGTGGTTTCAAGTTTTGCTAATAGATTGGATGAATATTGGGGAGAATAGGGGCTGCATAGAGTAAGGTTGGAAGATGGAAAGATTGTGCTAGTGAAGGTTTGGCTTTAATAGTAGGATTTTTTTATGTCTGTATGGTGCAGCGGTAACATTGTCACCTCACAGCAAGAGGTTCTCCCATTCGATTCTCAGCTGGAGCGCCTTCTGTGTGGAATCTGCATGTCTGCCCCGCAGTCGAGTGGCATTCGAAAGACATACGTGAATGGGCGTGCCTTCATTAAAAGTTGGGCGTTGGGCTGGCACCTCGGTACCGTAAAAATCTACTAGAAATCATTAGCAGACCAGAGTTCTGCTGTGGCAACCCCTAACCGGGAAAAGCCGAAAGAAGAAGAAGAAGAAGATAAGAGACCAAGTTTTTGGTGGGTCTTTTTGATGGCTTGCTGAACATATATGTCAAACTTTAGTTGGTCATGTATGATTACACCCAGAAGTTTAGTATGTGGTTCAATAGAGATAAGTGTATTGTTAAGACAACTCGACACCGTAAAACTCCACTGCCAATCATGAGCGGGCAGGTGATCCGCTGTGGCGACCCCTAACCGGGAAAAGCCGAAAGAAGAAGTAGAAGACTGTGAAGGCATTTTTATGTTGCTGTAATGTTTTGGGTAGGAAGAGTAGAAGTGTTGTTTTTTTTTAGGACTGAGAAGTAGTTTTTTATTGGTCAGCCATTTTTCGACTGAAAAGAGTGAATCTTGAGTTAGAGTATGGAGGTGGGAAGGTTATCAGAGCACAAAATAATAGTGGAGTCATCTGCATATTGTATTAGTGAAGAGTTTGGACAGGAAGTATGTAGGTTATTTGTAAAGATATTAACAAGAAGATGTCCAAGGATTGACCCTTGGGGAACAACTGTTTGGATTGGGAGGAAAGGGGAGGCGGCAGAAAGCCATTTGACAGACTGGAATCTGTTGGAGAGGTAGCTGGAGAGCCATAGTATAGTAGGAGAGGAGAGGTTAAGGGAAGGATGTTTTGAGAGCAATAGAGTATAGGAAATGGTGTCAAAGGCTTTAGATGGGTCTAGGAAGAGGCGTGAGACTAGTTTGTTATTGTCCCGTGGTTTGGCAGTAGTCTGTGTAAATGAAATGAGGGCTGTTGAGGTGCCGTAATGTGGAAAGAAACAATGTATGGTGGGAGTTAACAGGTTGTCTTGTATGATGTGTTTGAGAAGCTGGTTATGAATACATTTTTCTATTTTGGATAAAGGAGGTATTATGGTGATAGGTCTGTAGTTAGTTGGTTCAGTTGAATTGCCACCTTTGTGGAGGGGTATGACACAAGATTTATTTCCAGATGTCAGGGACTGTGTTCTCTTGAATTGCCCTGTTTACTAATATGGAGGCTGGATGTGCAACAGAGTTAGCTGCAAGACTAAGGAATAGAGGAGGTAAGTTGTCAGCAGGGGGGAGCAGGTTTTCACTTTGGTAAGAAGAGAGTTGATGTATACAGGGAAGGGGATCAGAAGGGGAGAAGGAGGTGCTGTCAGGCTTAGTTAACTTTTTTATAGAGTCAATGAGAAAGGAACTAAGGAGGCAGTGTCTGTTGGTGAGCTGTTAGAACAGTGCTTATATTCCATCTAAATCTGCAATTATGGAACTGAAGAAAATGTTCTAATAGTTTGAATTTCACAATTTATAATACAAGCTATTAGAATGGAAAAAAAGCATAGCGATTTTGTTTTTAACTAATGACACATTATTAGTGGTTTTTAATGAGCACTGTCAGTTTAAGATGGGGATTCTGGTGATAGTCATGTGACTATTTTTTTTTTTATTTTAAATGTGGCAATAGTATTCCTATCCTAGAAAAAAATCCTTGCCTGGATTACCTATATGATCAAAAATGAAACCATTATTCTAGGTGATGTTAGACTGTGGTGGTGGTGTTGTGGTAGCGTTGTCGCCTCACAGTAAGATGTTGTCCGGTTCGATTCTCAGTTAGAGCGTCTTCTGAGTGGAGACATGCGTGAATGGACGTACGTTAGTTGAAGGTTGTGTGGCAGAGCTGGCAATTCGGTATGTAAAAATCAACTGCCAATCATTAGCAGACCGGATTTCTGCTGTGGCGACCCCTAACCGGGAAAAGCCGAAAGACACAACATTCTAGGTGATGTTAATGTAAATTGGCAAATTTTCTCTTCTCAATACCCATCTTCAAACATCAGCTTATTCAAATTTACTCAACTACTCACCACCCCAACCAGATTTAATAGAGACAATACTAGCAGCTCTGTCCTAGACTGGATACTGCTTCCAATCCAAGTAAAATCTCCATAGCTGGTACTCTCCCAAACTCACTTAGTGACCATCTCCTCGCTTTAATTCTTAGAACTTCTCCTATCCTCTAAAAGGAAGATCATTATAAATATATAACTAAGTGGAACGATTTCAAACTGTAGACCTTCATTGACCTACTGAAAAACATGAACTGAAGCATCCTAAAAACAATACCTCTAGATATTTCTAGAAATTCTTAACAGCCTCACACCCCCTTGCGTTATGTTTTTGAAAAACTAGCCATGTCCCATGGCTAACAAAGTTTACAGAAGAATTCCTGCTAAACAGGGACTAAATCTGAAAACGATGGCAGAAATGCAAAAGTCCTACAGACGCCTTGAAATTCAAGCATCTCCACAAAAAGTAAAAAGGCATGTAACCAAAGATAAAAAAAGCACATTTCCTAAAGCTTCAATCCAGTCATGAGCATAATTCCCCAACATTCTGGATATCGATATCATTTCTCCTACATCCTGGCACTAATAATAACTCATGTCCATTCCCTGATAAAACTCTACCACGAATGGCCAATCTCTTCAACTCTCATTTTATTAAGTCCATATCAAACACCCCTGCCAACTTTCCCCAACCTCACAGTGACAGACTTTCAGATAACAGTCCATACTCCACCCCCTCCCACTGCTCCACCTCCTATTCCTCCTCACTCAATTCACAAGAAATTGCAAACCAACCAACACCTACATTCACAATCAAAGCTGTTCCAGCTATTATCATACAAAGACTACTACTAAAACTCAACCCTAGCCCCAATGCAGCCGACAGCCGACCCACGGAATATCTAAAGCTAGTTACTGATGCCAGCGCGCAGCCGATCGGTATACTAGTCAACCGATCCATCCACGAATCCTATGACCTATTGCCATTCTCTCCCCCATCTCCAGACTCCTTGAGAAATGCATTCACATACAACCTTTAAACTTTCTTCTTAATAATCACATCATTTCCCCTACACAGCATGGCTTCAGGCCAGGTCATAGTACCATGTCTGCCATGATAGCTTTCATGGACGTAGTCAACAAAGCCCGAGACATGGGCAAAATCATTTGTTCACTATTTCTAGACATATCAAAGGCTTTTGATAAGTCTATCACCCCTTACTTCTATACCAACTCTCAAAAATCGGTGTCTCCCCTCCATCTCTTACCTGGTTCTCAAACTACCCATTAGACAGGCAACAGTCAGTTAAATGTAATAACTCCCTCTCCTCTTATGTCAACAATCCCATTGTTGCTCCCCAAGGCTCCATATTAGGTTCCCTTCTCTTCAGCATCTTTATCAATAGTCTCCAGTAATCATGCAGCCATTGCCCTCATATAATACACTGACAGCTTGACCATCATCTGCTCTGTTGACTTCATGTCTGATATTCAGCATGTCTCAACTGGCCTTTACGTCTACAGAGTCTTGTCCTAGGAACAATCACCTGTCCCTTAACCCAAGTAAATCCAAACTACTTCTTTTCACCCCCAAGAAACGCATGCGTATAGACAAGTCTCAAGTTACCATTCTCTCCTAATGCAAAACAATAATAGACGTTGTCACCCGCACTAAACTACGGGGAATAATTATTAATGAGCAGCTAAAATTCGACTTACACATACAGAATAATGTAAAAAAAAAAACACACCAAAAGCTTGTCATTTTTTATAGACACAAACACTTTCTTAGCCGCTCCACTAAACAAACCCTTGCTACTACTTATCTGTTTCCCACTGTCATTTATGGTGGCCCATTACATAGTAACCTTCAATCCTCCTTAAAAGTTAAATTTGAAATGTGTTATAATAGAGTCACCAAATTTGCTATATATGCTAGACATTCCACTCATCACTGTATGGCTTTACACTTCCTTAAATGGCTTGAACTCCCACACTACCTTTCCTACGTGCATCTAGCAACTGTGCATAAAATAATATACATACTCTCTGCTTATCCTGCCCTCATCTCATTATTCAGCAGCTATTTACCTTAAAGGTCTCTCAGATTTGAGAATCAATGCATTCTACATGTACATAAATCTAACCTACCTGCCGGCCAACTACGTTACACTTTTTCTGTAGCAAGGCCTGGAATGCTTTACCGCTAGCTATTAGATCTAACCAAAATCTCACATAATTTAAAAACTCTCTTCAAGTCTACCTTTCTTCTATCTGGATCTACTCTTGCTCCAACCCTTCACCCTATAATACTTGACTTTGTGAACATATTTTCTATTACTCACATCATATTTTTCTCATCTATTTGTTACATCCACTTTCTATACTCATTAACAGAGACATTGGGAAGCTCCAAACACTGGACCCTACCCAGTTCGGCTTTGTTAAGGGTAGATCATGCCTTCTAAACCAGGTGGACTTCTTCGAGACAGTTACCAAGGCTATAGATGAGGGAAAGTTGGTACACACAACCTACCTTGACCTCGCAAAGGTGTTCAACACCATTCCCCATTCTGGAATTATAGACAAGCTCACCAGCCTGAACATAAACCCCTACATCACAAGATGGGTTGTCAACTGGCTCATGGACAGAACCCACATGCTAACAGTTGCGGGAGCTAGGTCCGACTCTAAACTGGTTACAAGTGACATTCCCCAGGGCTCAGTCCTAGGACCCCTCCTGTTTGGCATTTACTTCTCAGAGGTACAGGCAAGCACAGGAGGACAATGGCTGACCGAGTTCACAGATGACTGCAAACTTTGGGGTACAGTTGACTCTCCGGCTGACACAGACATCCGCCAAAAGGGTCTCACTGAGACGGATAACTGGTGTCAAAATCATGGCCTCAAGCTAAATGCCAAAAAGTGCATAGTCATTCCCTTTGGAAAAAACAAAGTACCCACAAACTACCACATAAGTGGTAGTCCCCTAAATGCGGAAGATGTAATAAGGGATCTGGGGACCCAAGTAGATAGTAATCTCTCCTTTGATAATCACATTGCCAAAGTGGTTAGTAAATCCTTCTCTGTGGCCCATCTAATCACAAAAGGATTCACATCCAGATCAAAAGAGGTCATTGTGCCCCTCTACTCATTACTCATCAGACCCATCATAGAGTACAACGGTTTACTATCAAAATGTCGATCACCCCTCGCCGGCACCACTAACGCAAACTCCGAACTGCGATTGTTGATAATGTCGAACACCGATATTCTGAAATGCATAATCTTGCCCCCCTTTTGACCCATGGTAGCACTTGTTTTGTGGTGTAGCGGTCGGAAATGTCAACGTTCTGTGTTTTTTGAAGATATCTTGAGGAATTGGCATTATAGGCTTTCGCATAAAGGAGTTGACAGTATATACATTCGACGATGGGTGATCAACATTTTGATAGTAAACTGAGTACAACACCCCAGCTGTACTTGATTGCATACTGCCTATTCAGAGGTGATCTCTGCCTGACATACAAGGCCATGTCCAACCCAGAATTGATGGACATGCTTTACCTAAAGAAAACCTTATCCCCAGCCACACGCTCTAGGGATCTAAACCTCACCACAACAATAAATAGGACATGCTGGAGGGATAGATTCCTGTCCCAAAGACTTCCCATGCTCATGCCCATGTCCCAGTAACGAAATGCCAATAAATAAATGAATGTGAACACCCACCCTCTCTTTGGTTCTGAAGAAGTCCTGTGAGTTTAAAGGAAGAAAGTGCTTGACCACAAGCTTGACCATGTTAAATAAATAAGTAGACTGCAATTTACATTTTGATTCTAATAAACTAATTTTTACACTTGGAACTCCTCTGCAGTATTTTTTTACTCCAGTCACTATACGAGCCTTTTTTGATTATTTAGGTATAGAAAATGGGCAAGGGGGAGCTGGAATTTACTGGAGAAAACTGACAAAGGAACCAATGTGTTGGGAACAAATATTTAGAGAAAGAAATGTAATAGAGTGGGATGAGGCCAAGAAGACATTTGGACTGCAGGTTAGAGACTCCCTATGAGAGACTGATAGAGTATAGGTAAAGAGAAAGAGACAGGGGAATCCTAGGTGAAAGACCTGCTCTGATAGAGCTTTTAAATGAATCCAAAACAAAAGCTGCTGTTAAAAAAAGGAATCATTTGTAGGGCATATAAAGTTCTGAGTGATAACTGTAGCAATCAATAAGAAGAGGTTAGAAAAGATTGGGAAGAGAGACTGGATAAGCAATTAACAATAAAAAAACAATGCAAAGACATAATTATGGCTCCCAAATATGCAACAATTTCCAGGAGATTTAGGATGTTTACTTTTAAGTGTTTGAACAGGTATTTTTATACTCTGAGCAGATTCCAAATAATTTTTCCTCAAGTAAATGGTAAATGTTGGAGGCATGATGGGGAAGAAAGAGGTAACTGGGAACATATGTTATGGGAGTGTAATGACTTGACAGACTTACAAATTCCCTGCAGAGTACTCTGTTAGAAACATTGGATGAGCAAATAGGTGCAACTAAGGAAATTATTATTATTATTTTTTGAGCTGGGATACAGAATGTGAATTGCTTAGACATAGTAAGGCCTTGTTAAGTTTAATTTTGATGATTTCCAAAAAGCAAATTACTAGAAAATGGAAATCAAAGTCAAAACCAATTGTATTTGAAGGTGTGAATATTGTAACGGACATAAAAGAACAGGACGTGGGGTCTTTAGAAAAGGGCAGTAACAAATTGCATGGAGTAATGAAAGTTGTGAGAACAATACATGCAGAATAATGTTTTGGAGGAGGAGGAGCGAGGTTTTAATGGAAGGCAGAAACTGATTAATTTATGTAATGTTGAATTGATGATAAATATAGAAAGAAAATATGTGATGTGTATATATGATGTAAAATGTTTGTAATTGGAATGAGCTAATCTAGTTTGTTTTCTTTATATAAAGATATGCTTGCCTATGTCTTAAGTAATAATTTAATAAAGCTGTTAAAACATAAATGGGGAAACGTATTCTATTCTCCCTCTCAAATAAGATTGTTGTTGAAATATCATTCTTTCTTTATTATATTAACATTTCTTTCCTTCTTCTTCACAACTTTTCCCTGTCCCTTTCACAAATTTCTATTTGCTTATTATATGTCATATTTTCCTTTCCCCATTGCTCTTCTTAATCTTAAGTATATTTTTAAACTTATACACCATCCATCTAGTCAAACTGCCATAAAACTGCTTCATCGTCGTGTGATCTTCCCACAGTTGTTCTCCTTCTTTTTAATGCACTCCATTCCTGCAGTTTTCCTGTCAGTTTAACCGTTTCCTTATTTTATTATATTTTCATTCATTCCTATTATTGCACATACATCCCTATGGTCTGACACCTTGCCTTCTCTAATTTCCATATTTTATTTCTTTCATGTCATCTGCAAATGAAAGATAATCTCTGTTTTAAGTAACCCCCCTTGTAAGTACATTATCTCCCTTTACCTGTTCTTAACCTAGCATTACTTACAACCTCTCAGCATTTTTACATCTTGTGCTATTTTCCATTTCACCTTCTTAAACTGCAGTTAAAGTCTCCCAGCACAACAGACATATTTACTAACACATCATTTTGAATTTCTTCATTTTTTTCTTTCATTTACATTTCTATATGCATGCACTACTACTATTTGAAATGGCATCTGCTGCTTTCTTACATTACACACTAAAACTCTCCCTGCAATCACCACCACTACATATAACAGATGTTCAGCGTGTTTCACTGTTGCAGTCATTACACTTGGGTTATCCTGCTGGCAGGCTACCCGCAGTCGGTCAGAGTTCCAAAGTCTAGGTCTGGCGTCGGTTGTTGTCGCCTCATCCCTGACGTCAGTGTGCCAGGGGTATAAAAGATGCAACCGACGCCATTTTCTTCAGTCTTTCTTGCCGCACGGTGCCCGAAGCAAAAGCAGTTTGCAAGTGCCAGTCAGCCCACTCCTGAGATTTTCAAAATCGAGTTTCAGAACCAAAGTCTTCAATAAAGCTAAGTACCCTATTGGGGAAACTTTTTCTTGCTCCAGACCGATGTCAGTAAAGGTTAACAATTGTATTTCTTGTGGGAAGCAAATACCTTATAAGGACTTTCACTCTTACTGTGTTCCTTGCCTAGGCCCTGACCACGACGTTACTAGTTGTCGGTTTTGTGCTAGATTCAACAAACGCACTATTAAGAGTCGGTTTGATTTTGCTTTACATTACTTTGGCTGAAGGTTTAACTACATAATGCCGTCAGAACAACCGATGACTGGAATTCATAGAAAACGCAAAGACAAAGAAAAGGACAAGCATCCAAGGTCCAAAACCGATGACGAAGCCTCTTCTAGGCCAGTCGCCGGTTCCCCAGGTCTCAGTGAGGTGCTTTCGCAGCCCCTGACACCTGCTACCTCAGAGCCACAGGCCATATCCGACTCCCACATGGAGACACCTAGGCCTGTGGAAACTCAAGGTATTGGGCCTGCGGAAACTATTCCCTCAGATGGGTCCAGAGCCGCTGAGCAGGTATCGGCTTTTGAGGGTGTTTTCAGACCTTCACAGCTTACAATTAAGTCCACTGCAGCAGCCAAGACAAAGTCAAAAACACCATTAAAGACAAGGAAACAAGTGCAGCATTCTCCAGAACAGTCAGCCATGCCAAAGAAACAGATGCTTAAAATGGCCCAAGGAAACAAGTGCAGCATTCTCCAGAACAGTCATCCATGCCAAAGAAACAGATGCTTAAAATGGCCCAAGGAAACAAGTACAGCATTCTCCTGGACAGTCATCCACGCCAAAGAAACAGATGCTTAAAATGGCCGAGGACCTAATTACTTTAATCAGGGGTTCCCATCCCCCTCCTGATAAAAGGCCTAGGCAAGACATTGACTATGATTCCTCTGACCAGGTTTCTATTTCCTCTGGTTCCTCTTCAGATCAGGGATATTCTCTCCCACCCTATGAGGACTCTGATGCAGAAGAATCTATACCTTCAGCCACTCCGCCTGAGGATTATTCTTTTGGGGAAAAACTGCACACCATGAGGGAGCATTTCCATTGGGAGAGCCAGGATTACTCAGAATCCAAGAAAAGGCTCAGAGACTTTCTTTTATTACCTCAGCACAGGCCCCTGGCTATCCCCCCTGTGCTTGATATTGTTGATGATGATTTCTCTGAATCCAGTCTGTCTCCTGATTCTTTACCCCCCTGCACCAGTCAAGCCAGACAGGTACTACAGGGTCCCTGACTCTCAAGTTTCTTCACAAAAACCCTGCTGCGGACCCAGAAACAATTTCTCAAGGTCCCAAAGGAGTTAAGGCTTCCACTGCTAAAAACCCTGTCCCCTCTGATAGGGATTCCAGAGCTCTGAATAGATGGGGGAAAAAGGTTTACACGTTTGCTACTTTAGCTGTAAGGGCTTTAAACTGCCAGTTTCACATGCTTAAATATCAACAGTACCTCATGTCTTTGTTAAAACAGAAAATGCTTACAAACTCAGAAAGTCCAGACAGTAAGGAGATGCAGGATTTATTGCATGCAGCTGAACAAGTGGGAAAGCATACTCTGCAATGTGGTTTTGATTCATTAGAGGCTTCTTGCAGAGCCGCAGTTACATGCTCTGCCATTCGAAGTCATATTTGGTTGAAAGAACAAAGTTTACCTGAACATGTTAAAGTAAAATTATTGGATGCTCCACTACAACATGATACTTTGTTTGGTGTTAAGGCAGAAGAGGTGTTAAAGAAAATGGAGGATAAAGCAAAATCAATGCAGACAGTAAAGGCTTTCTTACAGGTTCAACCACCTAGGTTAGCAGAAACTGGCCTTCAAAACATTGGTCCTTTCCGGTGTCAGACAGGCCACAAAGAGGCAGATACAGGCACCCAAGAGGCAGATCTCAGCCTCAAGGCTCCTACAGACCTAAACAATGGGGTGCTTCAGCCCCCAAAGGAGGAGAAGACAAATCACAGCTTTATAGGAAACAGTCCCAAGGACTTCCCTCTACAAATGCCAAGCACTTACCTTTTGGCAGCACCCCTAGGGGGAAAGCTAGCACTTTTCTCACAAAATTGGCACATAATCACCCAGGACAAATGGGTACTGAATATTGTTTCTCAGGGTTACAGGTTCCACTTTCACACCCTTCCAAAATCAAAAGGTATGCCGGACCTGCCACAAAACCAATGGGCAGAGGCACAAAAACAAATTGCTGCTCTCATGGACATGGGAGCTATTCAAAGAGTACCACAGCAAGAACAGGGACAAGGATTTTACTCAAGACTTTTCCTAGTACCCAGAAAGGACAAAGCCTGGAGACCAATACTGGACTTGTCAATCCTAAATACTTTCCTGGATGTTCCAAAATTCAAAATGTTAACACTGCAGCAACTTCTACCCATGCTGGGCAAGAAGGCTTGGCTAGTTACTTTGGACCTCAAGGAGGCATACCTGCATGTCCCAATCAGACAATCTTGCAGAAGATACCTCAGATTCATAGCTGGCTCAATGCATTACCAATTCTCTGCACTGCCCTTTGGCTTATCTACTGCGCCCAGGGTCTTCACAAAATGCCTGGCACCAGTAATTGCATTTTGCAGACAAAGAGGAATTCAAATATATCCCTACTTGGACGACTGCCTTATTCAAGCAGAGAGCAAGGACATTCTTCTAAAACATCTGGCGTTTGTAAAAAGATTACTAATTTGCCTAGGGTATACAGTAAACGAAAAGAAATCAAAACTAGTGCCCTCTTAAGAGATAATATTCCTGGGTGCAAGCTTAAATACAACTGCCCAGGTGGATTATCTCACACCAGACAAACAAAGGCAACTGACTCATTACTTTCAAATGATGGCAACAAAGACCCAACTCCCTGCAAGAAAAATTCTGCAGGCCCTGGGCTTCATGGCGTCCTGCATTCTACTAATTCCATATGCAAGACTGCATATGAGGAAACTACAATGGTATCTAAAAAGTGTTTGGACTCAACATTGCCACAGCCTGGAAACAATAATAACTCTAATTCCCTGCCTACAACAGGAGTTTCGATGGTGGTCCCAGGCCTGTCACCACAACAAGGGACAGCCTTTCACTTTACCCACAGCCAGGCAGACAATAACAACGGATGCATCGGATTATGCCTGGGGGGCACATATGGCAGGAAAATGTATTCAGGGCACGTGGCCCATGGAACAAATGCATCTTCACATCAATCAAAAAGAGATGCTAGCTGTACAGAATGCCCTGACAGCTTTCAAGGACCTACTACATCCAGGACAACTATTAATAAAGATGGACAATACCACAGTTATGTGGTACATAAACAAGCACAGGAGCGCACATTCCTACCCCCTCTACAGGCAAGCCATAACTTTGTGGAACACAGCACTGACCTATCTAGTACATCTGCAGGCACAATTCCTGCCAGGAATGAAAAATATACTGGCAGATGAACTAAGCAGACATCTCATGGATCCTCACGAATGGAAACTAAATCCACAGGTCTTCAGCATGATAACAAGGAAATGGGGACGCCCAGATATAGATCTGTTTGCCTTCCCTCACAACTGCCAACTACAGAAATTCTGCACAAGAACTTATCACTCACAAGCATGGAAAGTGGACGCTCTATCATTCAGCTGGAAAACCCTGACAGTTTATGCCTTCCCTCCACTGCCTCTTCTTCCCAAGGTGCTCCTAAATTTCAGACAAGAGAGGCCAAAAATGATCTTGATTGCCCCAGACTGGCCACGCCAGCACTGGTACCCAATCCTAAAGAGCTTGTCTCAAGGCCCAGCCTGGCCTTTACCTCAAATTCCTCATCTTCTGACTCAACAAAGCAATCAGATTCTGCAAGTCAACTCAGACCACACCTCTCTCTAAAGCTGTTATGGATGTCATTTTAGAAGCCAGGAGGCCCAGCACTAGGAAATCTTATGCAGAAAAATGGAACAGATTCTGTGCTTGGAACCAGGCACAAGGGCTCGAACCACTTGTTCCAAATATACCTCAACTTTTACAATACCTAACTGAGATGCAGGACAAAGGCCTATCCTTCTCATCTATTAAGATCCATGCCTCTGCCATTTCAGCTCATTACAATACGGAACCTCCTATTTTTTCACATCCACTACTAAGACAGTACCTCAGAGGGGCAAAAAACATAAGACCCCCAAAGAGAGCACCAATACCTACTTGGGATCTCAATTTTGTTTTAGAAAAGCTCACACTGCCTCCTTTTGAACCAGCCAGCACAGCTGATATAAAATTCTTATCATGGAAAACTGCTCTTCTCCTAGCAATAACTTCAGCAAGAAGAGTCTCAGAGTTACAGGCATTAATGGCAGTGGAACCTTTCATCATTTTTCGCCAGGACAGGGTCTCTCTAAGGACAAACCCAACATTCATGCCAAAGGTGGTTTCCAATGTGGCTCTTAAGCAAACCATTCATTTGCCAACTTTCTATCCAAATCCCCAGAATAAAGGGGATAGACTTCTGATGCTTTGGACATACACAGACAGCTACAATTCTACTTGGACAAAACAAAAGCTTTCAGAAAAACTGAGCAACTGTTTGTAGCCTATGCTGCAGGATCACAAGGAAAGCCTATCTCAAAGCTGACAATTTCAAAATGGATAGGACACTGCATTCACTTCTGTTATGCAAAACATGGCAAATGGGCATTAGGCCACATTCTACCAGAGCAGCAGCCACTTCAGCAGCCTTTCTCAGAGGAGTACCGACCAAAGACATTTTAGAAGCTGCAACCTGGAGTTCAGTGCACACTTTCACCAAACACTACCACTTACCTCTCTACTCTAAATCCAGAGCAGACTTTGCTACTGCAGTTCTGCAGGGCTTGGTAGCCTCTCCTAATCCTATTTAGGCCCAGCCACCCAACCTCAGCTTTGGGATTCAACCCAAGTGTAATGACTGCAACAGTGAAACACGATGAACATAGTACAGTTATGTACCTACCATAAATGTAGATGTTCAAGTGTATTCACTGTTGCAGTCCAGGTTACCCACCCACCATCCCCCTTTTCATTGCTGGGACTTTTCTTATCTTCTCAACTCTATACAACCTATGTGGTGTATTTGCTTTTAGATGAAGGAAATGTTTATTTTAGTACATGCATACTTTTTAGCATAATTTTTTTTCAGCCTTCCTGTCTGGGGGCACCTAACATCTGGGGCAAGAAAAACTGAAGAAAATGGTGTTGGTTGCATCTTTTATACCCCTGGTGCACTGACGTCAGGGAAGAGGTGACAGCAACCGATGCCAGACCTAGACTTTGGAACTCTGGCTGACTGCGGGTAGCCTGTCAGCAGGATAACCCAAGTGTAATGACTGCAATAGTGAATACACTCGAACATCTACATTTATGGTAGGTACACAACTGTACTTTTAATCTCTTCCCTTTGTATTAACATTGCAATACCTGAATGATGTATCACTCCCTACAGGCCACACAAAATTTCTTTTCCACATCATGTAAAATTCCACCCTTTTCCCATTTATTACTGCCACATTAGGCACTTCTGGAACTTGTTATTTTCTAATTTTAAAGTTGCATAAACTTCCCATCCCCATTACTTACTTTTCTGTCATCCACAACATTTTTAATATCATGCACATCTTGACATAGGCTTAGAAAAAAACATTTTAATTCATTCTGTTCTATCTTAGTTCTAAATTGCAAAAACACTTTCATTTTTAACTGCACATTTAAATGTTGATAACTGTAGTCCATCCAAGCATGTATGTTATTTCTCCTTTTATATTCATGGACAATTTGTTTCTGCTAATACAAATGTCTGAAAAGGTATTTGACAGAAAGGTTCATTTCCTATATGTATTACTGCCCTAATGTCAGACAAACTGAATCCCGATGACATAACCACGTTGTCTAAAACACAGCACCGATTTATTTGCTCTTCATACTTTGCTTTCACCCACATGACAGGGCTTTTCTCCTGCTCTCAGCAGCACCCGTCTGTCTCATCTGCATCTGCACATCCTTTTCTTTCTACTCTCAGCAGCACCCGTCTGTCTCGTCTGCATCTGCACACCCTTTTCTTTCTGCTCTCAGCAGCACCAGTCTGTCTCGTCTGCATTTGCACACCCTTTTCTTTCTGCTCTCAGCAGCACCCGTCTGTCTCATCTGCATCTGCACATCCTTTTCTTTCTGCTCTCAGCAGCACCCGTCTGTCTCATCAGCATCTGCACATCCTTTTCTTTCTGCTCTCAGCAGCACCCGTCTGTCTCATCTGCATCTAAACACCCTTTTCTTTCTGCTCTCAGCAGCACCCGTCTGTCTCATCTGCATCTGCACACCCTTTTCTTTCTGCAGCCTTTCCTTTGTACATGCTACTCCTGCTGCATAAGTCTTTGCTTATTTTATTTTTACTATTTTTTATTTTTATTCTTTAGGTTTGAGTCCCTCATCTTTCATTGCCTCACTGTGTGACTGCGCAAGTCACTTAACCAGACACCACTCCCAGGCTGAGTCTGAAAAAAGGTCCATGGAGATCAGTGCTCTACCTCAAGAAACAAAATAAAATAAAATAAAATTTACTCTGGAAATATTGCTGACAGTCTCTGTTTACTGATCTCTGCTCGATCCTCCTGAAGCCCAAGACAGAACATGCCCTTAACTTCAGTTAGTGCACTGGCCAGACATGCCCTCTCCATATCCACACCGTCATTTACAGCAGCCTTCAATCTTTCTGTCATCTCCTCACTGCCAAATAATTTGTCAGTTACCACACTGCACTGCACGGCTACAGATACTTCTGGTTCTGCTCACTCCTTCATTTTTTGTAAATCATAGTCATTCAGAACCCCTGATGCCATGGTATTCACCCCAAAACATTTATTTCCTTACGAATTAGAGGTTCTTCTTTGTCTTTCTCCAGCTCTTCTACTCTCACAACTTCCATTTTAGATTCAGTGATCAGTGGTAACAGCGTTGTGTTGCCACCTAGTGATCACTTCTAAAAAGAGTAGAGGAAAATCCATGATGCCCTCAACAAATGGTATCAATATCACCTCAGGTCCCCCCTGAAAAAAGGCCACTAGTGTGGTGGGTCTAACCAGGTCAACAAAGGATAAATAAATAAATAAATAAATTAAGCAATAAACAAGCAAACAAACAAACAAACAAATTAATCAATCAATTAATTAATTAATTAATTAATTAATTAATTAATTAATTAATTAATTGTTAGATTACTTTAACTATTTTGCACATTCCCAAATTAATTGCTGCCTAACTTGGCTGAGTACAGTTAAATATAGAGGCTATATTACAGTTGGCAAGAAGTGTGGCCCATTCATGCACTTCTTATACAAATCAAGCTCAGCTGATCTGATTTCTGTGAGTTGCAGTCTTATGCATTGGTGCATCTGGACTTATAGGTTTTAAATTACTTCTGGTGGTCATAGATGTGCTGTGCAGAGTGGCATTGAGTACGGGATTGTGCAATGGTACTTAACATGTCTCCAACATATAAAAGTATACCATAATATCAGAAGACATCTCTGCAGAGTTTACATTCAGGTTGGAGCATACAGAACACTAATCTACATGCATCCATGAAAGTATGCCTCATCATATCACTTATAAACATTTACTAACACTCACTTATGTTCATTGAAGTCAGAAATAAAATTAAAATGTATTATTAATATAATGCATTCAAAAAAGTAATTATGAAAGAATACCACAAGCTATACTTTTCAAGTAGTGCTGCCATAAATTATTATTGCACCACCATAGTGACATTGTATATTCCATGCCAGAACACTCGCCTCCATAAAAAAATAAACACTGAAAAGCACATTCAGTTGATGGACTGCTCACTGAGTTCTAAGTTTAAAAAATCAGGAAGTCCACATGAGTGCATCAATGCAGTAAGGAAAACAAAGCTGACACTGCTATCACTTCTGTGGGTAATACCACTACTTATTTGTGTGGACTGGCTTGCTGATGTCACACTTCAGTGGCTGTGGTTCACACCCTCTGTCCTGCGCTTACATTCTTCTTATTCACACTAGCACCTCATAGGATGCTAGAAGCTGTAAAGGCCTGTGGTTGCACTCCAAACTGGTAAAATAAGGAGACCCAAACCATGATTACCTCTTGCAGGAGTCATATCTGCAGAAGCTGCAACATGCAGAAGCCAGCACTGAGCGGAAAAAGATTGACATCTGGCAGCATTTGGGGGACTGCCTGTCATACCTGACAGGTATCTCTCACTAAGGACAGCATGTTAGCAAAAATATGATGACCTACAGAGACAGAGGGGGGACCTGATGGCCCAGTAGGTATTGCAGGTTCAGAAGAGAAGGCCAGAATTGTACAGTAGTTTTTTAATTGTCTCCTATTTCCTTCTCATTTTCATAGATTTCTAAATTTTTAGGATAATATGTTAAGTAAATGCAGACATTTATACATGCATACAAACACATATTGATATATGTGCAAGGATATATATATATATATATATATATATATATATATATATATATATATATATATATATATATATATATACATACATACATATAATATACATAAGCCATGGTGGTGCAGTGGTAGCGTTGTCGCTTCACAGCAAGAGCTTCTCCCATTCAATTCTCAGCTGGAGAGCCTTCTGTGTGGAGTCTGCATGTCCTTCCCATGGTCGAGTGGCATTCAAAAGACATGCGTGAATGGGCATGCCTTCATTGAAGGTTGGGTGTCAGGCTGGCACCTCCGCACCATAAAAATCTACTGCCAATCATTAGCGGACTGAAGGTCCACTGTGGTGACCCCTAACCGGGAAAAGCCGAAAGAAGAACAACACATATATATATATATATATATATATATATATATATATATATATATATATATATATATATATATATGTGTGTGTGTGTGTGTGTGTGTATATATATATATATCTATATATATATATATATATATATATATATATATATATATATATATATATATATTATATATATTTATACATATAGATTATGAGCACAGTTACTAGAGCCAGGTACTTAGCAAAGTAGAAAATGTAGTGACATGACTTTAATAAACAAACTAAAAATATATAATGAGATTAGCACTTTTGGGTGACTTCCACACCCTTCATCAGATCATTTTAAAACAGAATAAAAAGTCTTTCAGCTTTATCCGGTTATGGGTCGCCACAGCAGAACTCCAGTCTGCTAATGATTGGCAGTGGATTTTTATGATGCTGAGTTGCCAGCCCGACAAAGAAGGCACACCTATTCACACACACACACACACACACACCTAGCTGCATGTCTTTAAAAGTCACTTGACCTCGGGGAGGACAAGCAGACTACACACAGAAGGCGCTCCAGCTGAGAATCAAACGGGAGAACCTCTTGCTATGAGGCAACAATGCTAACTGCTGCACCACTGCGGCCACCATGAAATTCCATTATTTCAAAACATTTGTAACCAATTACAGTAATTAAAATCAACCACACTCCCTATGGATACAACATTTCCTTTCACAAATTGATGACCATGTGATGTAGAACATCCAATCAGACAATGTTAGGAACTAACAAATATGTGTCCAATCATATTCATCATCGATTGTAACTGTATCTAATCAGAATAACCAAAACTGAACATTCACCCTACAGAAGGTGCAAACATAATCTGCCTTCTGCAGGGTGTATGTCCAGTTTTGGTTTCACTGATTGGATTTAGTTATTGTGATTGGTTACAAAAGTTTTGAAATAATGGCATTTTATTCTGTTTTAAAATGATCTGATGAAGGGTGCGGAAGTTGCCCAAAAGCACTAATTTTGTTATATATTTTAGTTTGTTAATTATTAAAGTCCATTTTTATCCTAAGCCATGATGGACATGGTAGTTTCATGTCACTATATATATATATATATATATATATATATATATATATATATATATATATATATATATATATATATAGAGCAACAAGCCGTCCAGTGGAATAATGTCCTATCACCCCTATTACTGGTAACCCTGGGTGTGCCTCAAGGGTCCATCCTTGGCCCTCTTCTTTTTAACTTGTTTACCAGCAACCTCCACACTGCCACATCTCAAGCCACACTGATGCAGTATGCAGATGACGCTCTGCTAACCTGCTCTTCCCCAACCCTCCAAGAAGTTCAAAACAAAACCAAGGAATCCTTTAATGCTATCAAAACATGGCTGGCAGATGTCCAATTAATCCTCAACCCAAATAAAACTAAAGTCATACTTTACCACCCCACTAAAATGACATACCACTCTTCTTGCTTTAAAATTATGTCTAGCAACAACAAACAAAATATTGATCGAACCAGTCTCCTCCATTAAGGTACTCGGAGCTATTATAAATCAAAATGCAAGATTTGACTTACAAATTGCCCTAACAATTAAAAAAGTCCATAAGATACCAGGAACCTTATACAGATGCAAAAATTACCTGACCAAAATCTCCAAAACCATTACAGCCAGGACCCATCTTCTATCAACACTACTATATGCATCACCTATTCTTACTAACCTTACAAATTCGACCTAACCAAGCTAGACATCTGCTACAAATAGACAGCAAAATTTGCCACTGGCTCTCCTCTAAGAACATACCACAGCAAGGCCCTAAACCAACTATCTTGGTTAGAATTACCCAATCAGCTCACCCTCAACCATCTTACTATGGCCCACCAAATGTTGTGTGAACTTGAAAGGACACCAACCCTCCAAGGCTTCCTGATCCCTTACACATACTCTTGCCCATTAAGATCCACGAACCAAGCTCTAATAGAAGTGAATAGAAGTAAAAAACAGCTCAGGAGGCTCTCTATATTCCTCTTACATTGCAACATTGTGGAATGCCTTGCCCATTGACATTAGAACCACAACTAACATAAAAAACTTCAAGCGTCTCATTAAAACCCACCTTACCAGTTCCTGGCTGAGCACCTGTACCAGTCCTGGGTAACCATCCCATAATACTATTTTCTTCTTCTACGCCTGCTCCACCCACTTAACCTGACTAATATTCCTACTCAGCTGCAGTCCAGTCCACCTCTCAGTTGTTCACTCTAAAAATAAAGCATTATCTAATTTCATAATGTACTATCACATTGTATATAATGTAACTTCCTCTGTTGCACGTACTTAAATTGTACTTGCACAATCACAGTGTGACAATTTTTCTGTAAGCTCTTCATGTTGCTACCATGTGAATTGTGACATTCTCCCTGACAGTGTCTTACTAACAATGTGCTTATAGTGTAGCTACATTGTTACATTGTTTTCTTCCTTATCTAAATGTGTGATGACTCTGTACAAAACCCAGAGCTGACTTTAAATATAATGTTGCCAGTGTATAGTGTTACATGCCTCTTCTTTGTACTAACGGTGGGAGTTTGAGTTTTTGTTTCTTGTTTTAATTTTGTTTCTGTTTTGTTCTTGCCAGTGAAATACAAAATTGTACTAACAATAGAGCTTTTCTCCCCGGGCCAAATGTAAAATAAAATAAATAAATAAATACATATACACGGATGCATACATATATGCATAGACAGCTACTGAAATGTGTATATGCATGTATATATTTATATATATATATATATATATATATATATATATATATATATATACACATACATATATACGTAAAAACAGACTATTTCAGCAAACACTGTGAAATGCATAAAGTTTTTAAATAATGCAGTGTAGTTTATAAATAATACATTTTAATGTAGGCCATAAATCATTTCTTACTGTATTAATATTGCAAGACAGTCATACATTTGAATATTATGCCAGTTATTTCCAGAATAGTTGATGCACATATAAGATGGTGAACCAGAGGTAGCCACCACACCCTAGGGAGATTGGGGGTGGGGGTAAATCCAATTAATGAATGACCTGCACACAACTTGTTGCAGGCTGTACCATTCAGATGCTTTTAGCACAAAGTAGAAATGTTCTGCCTTACATCTACTATTCCTGATATTAATTCAGAAAAACACAGGTAATCTCTGCACAGCATACTACAGATTGCACAGGTAAAGTGAATAGCTTCTTGTTAAACCTTGAAACATGTAACAAAACATATAGCAATGCAAAACTAGGTATACTGTATCCTACCCTCTGGACTAGTGAATCTGGAGCCAATTAAAATGTATCAAGCCAGAGAGAATCATTACATCCTGCAGCACTGGATTTTAGAAAACAAATTTAAGAAGAATTGTGTCTTTCGGCTTTTTCCCAGTTAGGGGTCACCACAGCGGAACTCTGGTCTGCTAATGATTGGCAGTTGATTTTTACATGATGAGTTACCGGCCCTAACGCACGACCTTCAACGAAGGTACGCCCATTCACGCATGTCTCCACAGAAGATGTTCTAGCTGAGAATCGAACGGGACAACGTCTTGCTGTGAGGCGACAATGCTACCACAGCACCACCACCGTAAAAATTTAAGAAGAATTACTAATGTTAAATAAAAAATAAACTATCTGTGATTACACAGACATCACTCATCACTGGTAGCTCTTTGCATTTACTGTATTAAGGTCTACCATGCTGTTTACTAACTGCATCATATCTGTTGGGACAGTGGCTCCAGTCCTGTGCACACCCTGATACAACGTGACACACAAAGCCATGAAAGGCTTGAGAATCAGGCCCTGGTAAGGATTTAGTTGAGTGGACAGTGGAGAGGCACCTGTGGCCAATACAAGACCTGCTTCTGTGGTACAAGACTTTCTGCCCTGTTTGGTTCTGACTACTGAGCCACTGGACACCACCATACACACTTCATTCAGGTCTTTGACTGCATTTCCATCAGGAAACTGAAACATTTGATGTCCTCAGATTGAGGGTGAGGATTACTCCAGCTCCTCTTCAACTTCCAGTTTTCCTTAATCCTCTCACATATACCCTGTTCTGCACTTCTTTCCCAACTTCCCTCTCATACATAAAAAATATTTCAAAAATAAGATGGCCTATCTCTCAAATAAATCATAGTACCCCCCTCTCACACCTCCTCCCATACAGCCCTCTTAATGTCTTCTTTTGGTGTGTCCCTTATGTACTATCTCCCCATTTTCTAGTTGTCCTATCTTCCTGTTTCAGACCTGACAAAGAACAAATTAGGTTGTCCATATAAGGACACTTCTATATACACTACATAACCTTTTTAACTTTTTTGCTTAATTTATTCTGCATTGCTGTGCCGAACTTGCCTTGAATGCTCATCATAGTTCAAGAGGGCTTGTGCTCTCTCACTCTTGTCCACAACTTCTGAAAATAGGCAAAAATCAGTAAAAACTTTACACATTAATGAATGACTTCAAATGCAAATAAACACTTTTTTACCATTTAAGCTGTTATAAAAAGTGGGTGTTTCTTCCTGCAGTCCTTTGCTTTAACATCCATAGTCATTACATTTAGTTGGTGTTTAATATATTTGCATAGAGGTACAGCTACACTTTGCACAAATACTCATTGTGCAATTATGAATCTTCATTGTTGTCCTTTTTTTTTTTATTTATTTTATGTTTGATGGGTTGGGTTTGTTTTCTTTGTGTGTTTGTTTATGTTATGTTTAATTTTTTTGTGCTTGTTTATTTTATGTTTGATGTTTTTTTTGTTTATTTTATGTTTGATGATTTTTATTTTATGTTTGATGGGTTGGGTTTGTTTTTCCTTGTGTGTTTGTTTATTTTATGTTACAGGAGTTTTTTTTGTGTTTATTTTATGTTTGATGGGTTGTTTTTTGTTTATTTTACGTCTGATAGTTTTAATATATTTGCATATAGGTACAGCTACACTTTGCACAGGTATGCATTGTGCAATTCTGAATCTTCGGCTGTTGTACTTTTTTGTTTTATTTTATTTTTGGTTAGGTTTGTTTTTTTATGTTTCTTTATTTTATGTTTGATGGGTTTGGGTTTGTTTGTTTTTGTGATTATTTTATGTTTGATGTTTTTTTTTTGTTGTTTATTTTATGTTTGATGTTTTTTATATTTGATGGGATGAGTTTGTTCTTTGTGTTCATTTATTTTATGTTTGATGGGCTGGGTTTGTTTTTGTTTGATTGGTTGGGTATTTTTGTGTTTGTTTCTTTTGTTTTTGATGTGTTGTGTTTTTTTTGTATTTGTTTATTTTATGTTTGATGGGTTGGGTTTGATTATCTTATTGCACTGGATTTTGAAATAAGTTGAATCAAAGATCAAATACTGACCCTAGATGTTTCACCAGCTGTTCATACATCAGAAAAATTAGAAAGAATTAAAACTATGGAGAAAATGAATGTGCTTATCAGAGATACTGAAGCTTCATTGTGGGTGAACAGTATGGTGACAATAGTTAAATCAAACAAGATCACAATACACACCGATCCAAAGCTTGAATAATACTAGTCTGAGAAAATAGTACCGACTAAAGACTGAGGATATTTTTCCACGATACCTAGTGCTAAGTATTTCTCTAACTTGATGCTTACCAGGACTGTCTTCCGTTCAGGGTGTAAAAGGTCAGTGAGAATATTTAACATGATGAGCCTTCACCTACAGATGACAATGAATACCTGGGGGGGGGGGGTCTGCCAGATTTGTAAGATAAAATTGAATTGCTAGTGGGTATCCTAACCTCCCAGAGACTGACATTGCACTACATCACATGACAACATCACTGACTATGGCCACTCTGGCCAAATGAAACTGATAAATCAAGATGTTTGAAAGATGGAGAAACTGTGTTACCTGTTACGACAGCACAAAGTGATACTTTCACTTAGTGAACATTTGACAACTTTAGTATAGTGTAGTATAGTATACTAAAGTACAGTATAGTGTAGTACAGTATAATATAGTACAGTATAGTACAGTATAGTGTAGTACAGTATACTATAGTACAGTATACTATAGTATAGTATAGTACAGTATAGTACAGTATAGTATAGTATAGTATAGTATAGTATAGTATAGTATAGTATAGTATAGTATAGTACAGTATAGTATACTATAGTATAGTTAATGTTGTTTATAAAGCTTGTATATAAAAATTATGACTTAAGAGAAGGCCTGCAATGCAGCAACACCGATAATGCTATATAATAGGTCTTAACTGTTTCTTCTTTCTTTTCCACTTGCTCTCATGATAAAAATAGAAGTACCAATATATCCAGAATGCTCTGTCTTGTTGTGTGTCTGTTATAACACATGTAATGAACAACTCACTCAACACAAATAAGTGCAACTGAACTTGTGTGCTACCTCTTTTACCTTTGGCAGCATGTATGATACATAAAAGGGATTGTTTACAGTGATAGAATTTTTTTAAATTTTAGATAAAATGCTGTATTTTAATCTTTGATGCAAATTCTGTAGACAGAAGTATTGTAAGAAAATGATCAGGGGTTTATCTGAGGCTTAGCAAACATTCAGAGTATGGCCATGTGGGCATTACAAACCATTTAGATGGATGGACTCCATTTTCAGATCTGAAGTATTTATTTTTGATTTCATGCTTTGTTTGTAAAAGAAGGACATGAATATATTACAGCAAGAGTACAGTTATGCAAATATTTATACAGCCACATAGGAAGAGGACATTGTTTTGACTTCTCAGAGTTCATTTTTTTAAGGGCAGATTTTGGCGCAAATACAACCACAGGACATTGGACAGCTGGTGGGAGGTATGATGGATTTTATGAGGTATTTGCATTCTGCTAATGCTGACCTCAAACAACTTCTAATTATCACTTAAAAATAAAGTTCATAGCTGGTGCAAGTTCAGGGAGGAAAGGTTGTTGCAAGTCATTACGAACTTGCAACTACTGATAAAAGTTGGGAAAAATGTTGCTGTTTCCCATTGATGACTAAAACTTTTACCAAATATTCTCTTCTGCATCAGCCAATAAATTGTTTCACAATACTGCTATGCTTTCAGAAAAAAAAATGTTTTATTTCGATTTTTGTCTAATGTTATATAAGTGAGCAGACATATGTACGCCACTATATTTGCAGAAAGACTTCAAAAACAATCAATGGCTTTACTTGAAGCAGATTGTATGGCTCACACACACACACACACACACACACACACACACACACACACACACACACACACACTCTCTCTCTCTTTATAACATGACAGATAACTGCTTTGTTGCTGAATAATACTGTCATGTTAAGCAGCTTATTAAATGTATCAGTAAGGGGCAGCATGTCATTGTCAGTAGGGACCAGTTACAGATATACTTTTACTAGGGGTTGTGACATTTATTGACATGTCTGTATACTTCATCTGTTCTCATCTCCTTGTTTAAAATAACATTTGCTGTCTATATAGATTGTTTATTCTCAGCCTCCTCGTTTACAGTAACTTCCATTTCTATATAAGACAAAAGGACAACAGAATGGAACAGGTAGCAGTACACTCGATCCGAGCAAGACGATACATGAAGTAGGGGTTCAAATGAAGAACAGTGTTTTCATCCTTGGCAAGCAATGAAACTTCCAGTATGACTCCTTATCTTACAAGTTCCCAAGGAATAAACTTGGTGAGCAGGACTGCTTGAAAAATTAATAAAGTAAAAAATTAAATGTAACCATTCCCCCATGCCATCATGAGGAGGGCAGAACACTCCATACTCCAAAACTTATAAGTACTCACTCTATGATTTTTGATTAGCTGTATCAGCTTTTTCACAACACAAGTTGACTTTTTTGATAGGCTGAATGCAACCTATATATATATATATATATATATATATATATATATATATATATATATATATATATGTGTGTGTGTGTGTGTGTGTGTGTGTGTGTGTGTGTGTGTATATGGGTCCCCTTCAGAATATCGAAAACCCATATCAGTGAAAACTATTTAATCGAGATGACAATATAAAATCTTCACTTACAGGAAACCTTAAACCAGTGAAAATGTTTACCTCCTCACTTGGCCACCTTGGAGGTATTTGCCTTTTTCCCCATGATCGTGTAATCTTGGAGTTGGTATATATAGTTGGGGGTGTGTGGAGGCAAAGCCTCCACTTTGGTGGGTTTTAATCACTTTGTTGTGTGTACATTGTCCTGGTGGCCAAGTGGTTACTTTCCCAGTGAATGTTATCGCTGATTTCAGGTTTTGTGTACGTGAAGTTTCTATATTGTCATCTCAATGAAATGGCTTTCACTGATATGGGTTTTGGATATTCCATGGTAGACCCATATACGAATAGGAATTTTGCTACGTACATGAATATTGATTGTACTGAAGATGCTTACTCATGTTTTTTTTTTTTTATCCCAACACTCCTTATTTGTATAGTTCCATGTGCCTTCTGACCCATGTCATGGATTAAAAAAAGGTTTGCGGATCACTTGTCTTAGTTGGTAAACAAAAAAGAGTTAATAAAAACTAACAAAATAAATAAACAAGCAAAACAATTAAATTAATTCTGCACTGAGACTGTGAAGCTTATTAACATTTGATTTAATAATAGTGAGAGCTGTTTCTTCACTTAGCAGTTTAAGACAGATGATTACAGATATTATCAACAAGCTTCATCCTTCAGTTATGAGTTTGATACCCCGAGTCTCCCTTTGCCTACATTCTAGCTCTCAGAAACTGGCTTAATCAGAAAATGCTTCTGAGTTATCCATGACAAGACATTTATTTATTTATTATTGATATTTATTTACCAGGAAAGTCCATCTGGGCACAGACGGACAAAAGCTCCAAGCTATTATATATAATGCAATCAATATTTACAATAACAAATTTTATTTTCATTTATTATTTAACATTTGTTTACCAGGAAATTCTGACTGGGACAGAGCCCATTTTCAGCGGAGGTCTGGGGAGATACCCTCCAGATGCATGTCTTTGGAATGTGGGAGGAAACCAAAGCACCAACAGGAAACCCATGCAAATGCAGGGAGGACATGCAGACTCTGCACAGAAGGCACCTCAGCAGGAGAGCCTCTTGCTGTGAGGTGACAATGCTAACAGGTGCACCACTGCACTGTATTGGCTTTGTCCCTGCTCCCCATCTGGGACATAACTCTCTAACACCTTTTTTATACCTCCCTTTAAAATACTAAATCACTTAACCTTTATAATGCAGTTTCAGTGAATACATAACATAAGTCAGTATCATACAATCTGTATTGATTTTCACAAGCATTAAATTTAAAAGCTTTGTACTGAGAATTTTCAGATAGAAGAGTGGTGTATAAGATAGGTAGGAGTAATTTAAGAAATGCAATACAGTGAGGTATTAGGGGAGATTAGCAAGTCTGAGGGTTAACAGAGAAGTAGTGATGGAACAGTAATTTGGTTGTGCTAATTAGAAGTAGGTTCAGTAGTTTAAGAAGTACAGTAAAGTGAGGTATTAGAAGGGGATAAGGGCTTTAAAGGGAGGTATAAGAAAGGTAATGAAGGGTGTTTGAGGCGGGGACAAAGCCAGAAGGCAGACAGGAAGTCTTTCAGTAATGCTCTGAAAAGATGAAGGTATGTGATAGACCTGCTTGGTATAGGAGTTTTATTCCAAGTTACAGCTACACTATTGGACTAGTGACTGACCCCAGCAGTCCTTTGTGCTTTGCAGATGATAAGCAGCTGTTTATTATTTGGGAGAAGGAGATTTGGAAAACAGTACTGGTGTAGGGGTCTAACTGCTGGGCAGGTGGATGAGGTGTGGATGCTTTTTATGGGTTAAGGTGAGCTGTGTATAAGATAGGTGGTAAGGAAGCTCGAGCCAGTTAAATGTTTTTAGTACTAAATAGTAGTGGGGTTGGTAAGGTTTGCAGCAAGCGAATCTGGTGACTTTGTTATAGTGCTGTTCAAGTTTAGAACTACGTCAGGCTTGTACGGTGATCATGATAGGGTCTCCATATAGGAGAGAGGGAAGAGGAAAAAGGTAGAGTCACCTTGGCAGAGTCTGTAAGGAATTTCTTTAGTCTATGTAGTGTGCCTGTCTTTTATAGATTTTCTTGATGCTGTTGTGGACATGTAAATCGAATGCAAGGTTGTTGTCAATTGTCATGCCAAGTAGTTTTTATGTGCGGTTGTCACAAAAGGAAATACTGCCAGCCCAGCTATCTGGAATTTTGTAAATAATCATATGTCGTTTGTGAATATCAGTATGATTCATATGCTTGTCTTACAACTGTATTAGAACTCTATGTTATGTGTATACTAAATTGCTGATAGAGAAGTGTGTGTTGAACAGGGTTTGTGCAGTACTGAGCCTAGATGTGTGATCACAGTGTACCCTGCTGAATTAGAACAGAGATGTATATAAACTATTGTATCTGTGTAAATGTACATGTTTTAACAGTAGGAACTAGACCATAGAGGGTTAACTTGCAAAGCTTCAAGAAAATAGTTGAAATTGAATTGTTTTATGATTGTGCTATAAAAGTTAGCTTCAGTGCAGCAAGGAGACAGGATGTCTAGAACTAGGGTGCCTTCTGCACTGTTTTGTAAGTGTTTTATTGTTTTATGTCTTCCAGCAGTTGCAAAGATCTGAGAGATATGTATTTTTCTCAGGGAGATGCTAAAATGCTGCCGCTTCTAGCAATGGGGGGGGGGGTTTCACCTGGGAATGTCAGATGACAAAAGTGATGTCATCCTGCACGTATCCCAGCAGTAATATTTGCAATATTAATTTTGTAACTATCTGAGAAAGAGAAAGGGGGAATTTTGTCTTTGATCTGGAAACATCGACTCACCACTTTTGCTTGTTTGTTGTTCTGTAAGTAAGTTTTAGGGCATAGTAAAGTTTTTATAGTAAGATAGGAATATAGTAAGGTATAGCTTAGATGTTTTCTTTATTTACTTGAGACTGTCCTGCAATGTTGTTTTAAATATTTCCTGTGATTTTGAACTCTGAAGTTACTGTGAAGATTTATTGAGTATTTTCTTGTTCGTTTATTATTTATTATTAAATATATTTAAACCTGTCCTTGTGGATATTTGTGAGACATATTTTTTCTGTATCTATGTTTTTGTTGGAGCTTTTCTCCCTGGGCCTCCACTGAAAATGGGTTCTTTTAGGCTCAGTGGACTTTCCCCGGTAAACAAATGCAATAAATAAATAAATAAATAAATAAATAAATAAATAAATAAGCTCTTAGAGTACTTGCATATCTATTTGGTGACACTGTGGGCCACTCCTAATAGCCTTGTCTCTTGGTCAAGCTACCATTTGTATTGAATAACATTAAACAGTAAGATTGGGCACCCTTTCCTATGGGCCCTAAAGTAGCTGATAAGGAGCTGGCTGGTGGCAGTGATAACTACCTTATAGTTGGGGCATAAGGGGGCATAGCTAGTAAACCTGTGCCAGCCTTTCCCGTGTGTGTGTGTGTGTGTGTGTGTGTGTGTGTGTGTGTGTGTGTGTGTGTGTGTGTGTGTGTGTGTGTGTGTGTGTGTGTGTGTGTGTGTGTGTGTGTGTGTGTGTGTGTGTGTGTGTGTGTGTGTGTGTGTGTGTGTGTGTGTGTGTGTATGTGTGTGTGTGTGTGTATGTTTGCGTATAAATCAAATCTCAAAGTGTTTGTGTGTGGGCAGGAACACGATGTACTGGTTGGACAGAGCGGATGCTGGAGGTCTTAGCTTGGCCACTCAGCTGAGATTTCAACTCTATAGCTGTGCTAGTTGGAAGCCTTACTGGGGATCTGGAGAAAGTGAGAGAAACTAGCCACAGACTGACTTTGATCTCTGTTTGCTCTTAAGGGAAATTGCATTTTACTGTGTGTGTACTTGTCATCCTCCCAGTTTGTACATCCCCCTACTGTTGCCAGTCATGTGGATTGAGGGTTCTTGATTACTGGGCCAGTGCAGGGGTGTCACATATTAATTGGTGGCAATGGTGGGATATCCACATCACATATTAATTGGTGGGCAGCGGTGAGATATCCACATCACATATTGAATGGCTTGTAGTGGTGGGATATCCACATATTAGGATTCAGTGGTATGGATACTGAATTTCTGTAGCCTGTAAACAGTGGTCACTAAGAAAAGTGTTTGTGCTCTCTGTGATGCCCATGCACTGGCCCAGTAATCAAGGAGTCTCAATCCTCACCACTAAGCACCAGTGAGGAGCATACACATTTATGGGATAACAAGTACACACACAGTAAAGTACAATTTCTCTTAAGAGCACACAGAGATCACAGTCAGTCTGGGTTTGGTTTCTCCCTTTATCTCCAGATCCATAATAAGACTCCCCACTGGCACAGCTATAGGGTCCAGATATCAGCCTAGTGGTCAAGTTAAAACCTCCAGCACCCTCTCTGTCCAACCAGTGCTTTGTGTCCCTGCCCAAGTAGCTGACACACTTTGAGATATGAGTTATATACAAACAGATACTCCAGGGGAAGGTTGGCATAGGTTCTCCAGCAATGCCCCTTCCCTCCAGACTATAAGGTAAAAATCACAGCTTACCAACCACTATTATCAGCTACTATAAGGCCCTTCCCAAAGGGTGACCAATTTCACTGTGTAATATTACTGTTATCCAAATAGTAAGTGTGACTGAGCGGCAAGGCTATTGAAATGGCTTGGACAGTACCTCTAAATACATGCAAGTACTCTACAGCTTAAATTATCTCTACACAAAACAGCCACAGTTGAAAGGTTTAAAATTTTTAAAGAATAAATAATAAAAACACGAAGACAAATCTCATCAATTCAACACAGTGCTAATCAAGAGTTCGGAAATCACAGGAACTTTAAAACAATATTGTAGGATAGTCTGACATAAATATAGAAAACAGCTAGACTAATCTGGCTAAATGCCTATCTAATTCTAAGAGAAATCAATGTTCTAAATACTACTTATATACAGAGCAAGCAAGTACTGGTGATTGGATGTTCTTACTAGATCCCAGACAAGATACAAAATGCCCAATCCCTTTCTCTGAGAAAGTCTTAAATTGATAACACAGTACTGCTGAGTCATTTCACACTGCATCATTTTTATCACTTCTTCTTTAGTTCTCAGCCTAACAGAAATGCAAAACTTACATTTCTTTGTAAGTCACACCTGGCCAGGAAGACACAGCAATAAAAGACACTTTTACATCTAAACCCTTAGTAATTATCTCTTAAATTAAGACAATAGAAATAATTTTCTGGCCCATACATCCTATCTCCAAGCTTGAGATCAAACACAGTTGTAATTCTTTATTTAATAGCTTTCTTCCAGCATGGTGCACTGTAGGTACATTTTTGAAGTTCAGCATATAACACAGTTTTCTTACATTTAGTTTTTTTACATCTGTGAAAACAAACCTGTGGATTACATTAATATTTACAATGACAGATACAACCAAGCACCCTAATACTGGGTGATGTCAACTACCCTGCCATTAACTGGGAAAACTACTAGTGTACCAACACCTTTGCCCATCGGTTCTTGGAATTCATAAATTCCAACACCCTGGATCAACAAATCCTTAGTCCCATCAGGGGCTCCTATATCCTAGACCTGGTCATTACCAACATGGGAAATCGATGCTCCACACCCATGGTCACCCCCTCATTGGTCAGGTCTGACCATAAGTTAATCACCCTTGACATCCACATCCCACCCCCATCCCCCAGTAAGGAACCCTCCATAAAAAACTTCTCCAAAGCCAACTTCATGCTACTCAAGTCAGAAGTGACAAACCTCATGATACCCATGCAGACGGGAACTGAAAGTTCGACTGCTGAATTCTACACTAAGGCACTGTATGAGCACATCCACTCATGCATGAATCATGCCATTCCCAATAGAACCAAGATGCTCTCCTCCAAAAAAAGGAATCCAATCTGGTTGTCACTTGCCATAAACAAACTTTACAACAAAAGGAAGAAACTGTTGCAGAAAAGAGGAAAATCCCAGGATGCAAAAAAACTCCCTTACCAGCCTCAGTAAGAAGCTGAGATCCTGCATAAAATCCTCCAAAGCTAGTTACGAAAATAAAATTGCCAATGATTCCAAAGACAACCACAAGGCATTCTATAGCTATGTCAAGAATCTAAATGGCAATGCTCAGATCTGCTCTGAGCTACAACAGAATGGCATTAAATATACTGATCCCAAAGATATTGCCAACATCCTGGCAGATCGATTCAGTGCAAATTTCACCCCCCTCTCATCCCCTAACGGGCCCATCTTAATACCAAAAGATTGCCATATTCTGGTAATAATGGCCACACTGGTAAAAAATGCACTCTCTAAAGCTAAGAATACAACATCCATTGGGACCAGACGACATCCTAGGCTGTGTACTACATGAACTACAAAATGAACTAGCACCTCACCTAAGTGTCATGTTTAATCATAGCCTCACCTCGGGCTTCATGCTCACTGAGTGGCGCACAGCTACAGTTATCCAACTCCACAAGGGAGGGATCCAACTTGGATCCCGGGAACTACCACCTCATCAGTCTGACAAGCCTGATCTGCAAAGCCATGGAACGTATTATTATGCAACTTATAAGCAAATATATTAGTAACCTTCAAACACTGGACCCCATGCAGTTTGGGTTTGTGAAGGGCCGATCTTATCTCCTGAACCTGATTGACTTCTTCAAATCAAGTCTCCAGAGCTGTGGACAAGGGTAAGGTGGTCCACACAGCCTATCTGGACCTTGCCAACGCCTTTGACACCATCCCCCACTCTGGAATCATAGATAAACTTACTAAGCTGGGCATTAATCCCTACATCACTCCATGGGTTGCCAACTGGCTTACTGACAGAACCCACACTGTAAAAGTAGCCGACTCCAAATCCAGCTCCAGACAAGTAACAAGTGGAGTATCTCAGGGTTCAGTCCTGGGACCACTCTTTTTTGGCATCTACTTCTCTGAAGTACAGGCTAACACTAAGTGGCTCTGGCTAACAAAGTTTGCAGATGACTGCAAACTGGGAGCAATTACTGAATCCCCAAATGATGTGGATATTCTACAAAAGGGCCTTACAGAAACAGATGCTTGGTGCCAGACCCATGGGCTCAAGCTCACTGCCAAGAAATGTATAGTTATCCCCTTTGGGAAAAAACATATACCTCTAAATTACCACATAGGTGGCAGTACACTAAACACCGAAAGTGTGATAAGAGACTTAGGGACACAGGTGGACAGTGGTCTCGCCTTTGATAACCACATCGCCACAACAGTCAGGAAATCCTTCTATGTGGCACACCTCATCACTAAGAGCTTTTCAGCCAGAAAAAAGGAGGTCATTGTCCCACTGTACTCATCTCTCATTAGACCCATTATAGAATACAACGCCCCATTAGGTATGTACCTCTCAAAACATCTGCAACAACTGGAAAGGCCATAGAAATACCTCACTAAAAGTATCACAGGCCTAAAGCAGATTCCCTATGTTGACCATCTAAAAAAAACTCCACCTATACTCTGTCGCATATCGTCTACTCAGAGGCGATCTCTGCTTAACATGCAAGGCCATGTCAAACCCAGAGCTGTTGGACATGCTACACTTAAAGAAATCCCAATCCCTCAGAGACACACGCTCCAGGGATCTAAACCTTGTCATCACAATGAACAAAACATGCTGGAGGAATAGGTTTCTGACCCATAGACTCCCCAGACTCTGGAATAGACTGCCCATACATGCCAAGCAGAGCGCCTCTTTGGCCCTCTTCAAAAGAAACCTTGATGATTGGATGGGAGATAGGAAATTTACCCCTGGGATCACGTCAGTTGCCCTGCTAGACAGGGGTCCAGGGAAGTAAATACTGTGGGAAGAAAAAGCCAGGGAATTGTTAGGGCTAGGCTTGTATAGGCCCTAGGGCTGATAGCATAGTACCAACCTATGAACCCATGAACATAGAATTATCTACAAAATTCTATCTAGCTAGGCTGGCAGCCTTCACACTTTCAATCAGCCACTTAGTGAATATTCAGAGTTCAAATCACAATTGTTTTATTATTTATTTTTTTAGCTTAGTTAATCAGGGAGAGCAAGCAGTGATGTCAGCAGAAGAGTACGGCACGCTGGCAAGGTGCCAGTTGGTGGAGATGTGCCAGACTAAAGAACTGGTGCATGCTACATCACTGACCAGCAATCAGGAGGACAACCTGGCTGGCCTTGGAGATGTAGACTGTCAGAAAATGGACAGTTCAACCTTTCCACAGAGGACTTAAAAATCCATCTGGAGTTAAAGAGACTTGAACTGGAGGCCAGACATTTGAAAATAGAAGCAGCAGAGGAACTGAGATGTCTGGAAGCTGAGGACAATGAATGCAGAGGCAACACAAAAAGGAGATGCTGACTCGCCAGGGTCATAGAGATAATGGGGAAAGGAATAACCAAATCCCAGAAGCCACAAAGGTCCATACATTTTTTCCACAATTTATAGAGGGTGATAATTTTGATAGTTTCATTTATATGTTTGAAAGGGTATGTAAATAGTATAATGTTGACCAAGGGCTCTGGGTATTGTTCCTGACCCCCTTACTCCCTGGTAATGCTGTAACTAATATTTCTAAATTGTCTAATACTGATTGCTTAAATTATAATACAGTCAACAATTGTTTGTTAGAATGTTTTAAATTTATACCTGAAGCTTACAGGAAAATGTTTCATAACCATAGGCACAAGGCAGATGAAAGTGTGTGTGAATATATTGCTGAACTAAGCATTTATTTTCATAGGTGGGTGAGTGGATGTCAGGTCACCACTTCTGAAGGGCTGGCAGACCTTTTGATGCGGGAACAAGCCCTTAGCACTTTGCCTGAGGACATGATAGAGAATGTAAAGGAGTTGGGGAAAAAGGGAGACCTAAACCTAGTAAGCAGGGTATCACTGCACAGGAAAGGGATACCCAGTACTGCCCGTAGGTCTAAGGGAACCCATGGTGGTCAGCCTAGACTGCCCCAACAGAGTCCACCAGTAGCAGAAGAAGCCACTAGTCCAGGTACACATCCAGGACCAAGGGTTAAATGTTTTAAATGCAACCAGTGGGCCCATGTGCAATATAAATGTCCACAGAGGCAAGGTGGGGAGCAGAAGATGGGAGAGCCAGAAAGTGGGAATGATAGAATGTCAGCAGGAAGTTGTCTGGAGACAACAAGAGTACCAAACTACCACAAGAGTTTATATCCTTCTTTAGTAGATGGGAAACAGGTCACTGCTAAGAGAGACGCAGCCTCTGACCTAACCATTGTGAAGCCTGAAATGGTTCAAGAGGAGCACTACTTGGTTGAGCAGTCTGCTCCAGTCAGAGCTTTAGGAGGGACCCCATTCCAAATACCTTTGGCCAGGGTTCACCTTGACTGAGAGGGTGGAAAAGGAAGCAAGCAAATAGGTGTTTTTGAGGATAGGAATGATTTTGATAATACAGTACCTTGTGTGCATGCAGTTACATGTAGTCAGGCTTGGAGACAAGCATATCGGTGTGGTAGCCTAGGGGGGGGGGCCCAGACAGACTGCACACTTGCAGCCAGGACTGGTGAGGTGGTTACTTCAGGGAGGGAGCTACCCTGTAGCAGTGAGACTGAATGTGAGCCACAGCTGCTTGTGTGTACTGATGCTCCCTTGAACAGAGTGACTGCAAGGGCAGAGGTGAGTAGTATTACCCAGGCTGAGAGAGAGAGGCACTGCTGTTAGAGAATACCAGACTTCCTGTGGAAGGGGAGCTGGAAAGGATTACAAAGAGAGACTTGAGACAGGCTCAGCTTCCAGACCCTACATTACAAGGCTGAAGGAGGTAGTCAGTGAGGCACCTGATTCTCAAGGGAAAGGAGAATCTCTATACTGGGATAAAGAGTTACTGTATAGAGAGTGGACCCCTGAGGGAGGGCTAGAGGGTGAGAGAATACATCAGTTGGTAGTGCCCAGAGCCTACCATCTGGCACTGCTAAACATAGCCCATGATATTCCCTTTGCAGGTCATATCGGCATAAAACATACAAAAAGACATATTATGCAGAACTTCTATTGGCCTGGAATTTCCAGAGATGTAACAGGGTACTGCAGGACCTGTGAGCAGTGCCAAAAGGTAGGCAAGGCAGGAGACAAGGTGAAAGCTCCTTTGATGCCTTTGCCTGTGATTGAGGAGCCATTTCAGAGGGTAGCTATGGATATTGTGGGGCCTCTGAGTACCCCAAGTTCCACAGAGAAAAAGTATATTTTAGTGGTAGTAGATTATGCTACTAGATACCCTGAAGTGGTGGCCCTATCCTCCACTGAGGCAGAAAAGGTGCCAAATGCTTTGTTAGAGATTTTCATCAGGGTAGGTTTCACAAAAGAAATACTGACTGACAGACCAATTTGTTGTCACACCTGCTGGCTTGTCTGTGGAAACACTGTGGAGTGAAGCACCTAAAGACCACCTCTACCATCCTCAGACTAATGGTCTTGTTGAAAGGTTAACCTCTGCACTCAAGACCATGCTACGGGCATTTGCAGACCAGTTCAAGAGGGAGTGGAACAAATATTTGCCCCATCTGTTGTTTGCTTACAGAAGGGTTCCCTAAGAATCTGCAGGTTTTTCACCCTTTGAGTTGCTGTATGGGCATAGGGTGAGGTGACCTCTAGTCTACTGTGGAATATGACATGAACTTCAGGACAAGGCTTAGGGAGCTCATGGGCTTGGCCCAGGAGAACCTGGCAGAAGCTGAACAGCAGAAAAAGATCTAGTATGACAGGAATGCTTGAGATAGAGAATATGCTATGGGGCAGCAGGTAATGGTTCTCATTCTTGTCAGACACAAAAAGCTACAGGCAGACTGGAAGGGACACTACAAGGTAGTAAGGAAGGTTAGTGATATTAACTACATGGTAGAACTGCTAGGCAGGATGCAGGGGCACAAATTGTACCATGTTAACATGGTGAAACTTTACCATGATAGGGAGGACATTGTGCTTAGTTTTTGCAGTGGATGGAAGGAGGAGTTTGAGGGGGATCTGGTGAATGATCTCCTCAGTGAGGCTTGAACTGACACCTCAGTAGAAGGGATAACAATGTCCCAGCAGCTATTCCCTATGCAGGTTTGAGAAATCCGAGCAGTGTTGCAGGAGTTTAGGGACATGTTCACTGGGAAACTGCGGTGCACCCACCTGGTGCAGCACCATGTGGATATAGGACCCCAAAGGCCTATTACGCAGGCCCCTTATAGGGTACCTGAGAGAGTCAAACAGACCATAAGGGAAGAGATACAGGAAAAGTTGGAACTAGGGGTAATTCAGGAGTCCAGCAGTCTCTGGGCCTCCCCAGTGGTGCTGGTACCTAAGAAGGATGGCAGCACCAGGTTCTGTGTAGACTACAGGAAATTAAATAGTCACACAGAGTCAGATGCTTACCCCATGCCTAGGACAGATGAAGCCCTTGAGCAGCTGGGTGGGGCTAAGTATATTACCACTATTGATCTTAACGAGGGTTACTGGCAGGTGCACTTGACTCACAGCATTAGAGAGAGGTCAGTCTTTGTGACTCCTTTTGGGTTATATGAGTTCACAAAGATTCCCTTTGGGATGAAAAATGTCCCAGAAACTTTCCAGAGGTTGGTAGATCATATCCTAGCAGGAGCAGGAGATTTCATCCTTGCTTACCTGGATGATATTGCCATCTATAGACATTCCTGGCAAGAACACCTTCAGTATGTCAGGAAGGTGCTGGGAAGACTACAGAGGGCAGGGTTGACCCCTAAGCCTAGCAAATGTCAGGTGGGTATGGCAGAGGTGCCATACCTGGGACATAGAGTGGGGAGTGATAAGATCAGGCCAGAGCCTGCCAAAGTAGAAGACAATCAGGCATGCCCTGACCCTATTACCAAAAAGCAGCTGAAGGCATTCTTAGGGACAGCAGAGTACTACAGAAAGTGTGTCCCTAATTATTGTACCATAGCTGCTCCCCTCACAGACCTGACAAGAAAAAAACAAGCC
>NC_056743.1:1907145193-1907172693 GCF_019279795.1 Protopterus annectens
AGCTAAGTATTTTGAAGAAATGCAGGTCTGTCTTCTCCTTTCAGCAATGATGGGATGGCAGTGGGGCAGAATCATAGCCCATACTGGTGCACTGTATCTGCCACAAGGTAAAACATTTCAGGTATACATATATTTTAGCTTTGTGTGAAATTCCCTGTTTCTGTTTGTCATCTTGGACAAGTTGGTGGGGATGTACTCTTGCAGCCCTAGTTAAGGTGTTGTATTCTAATGCCTAGTCTGTATTGCAACAATATGGGTATCATATCTTACCCACTTTTTAACTAGAACTTAATTTTCATAATGTAGACTTAGCAGGACAAACACTTTGATTCTGTGCTAGTAGCCTTGAAGCCCCAGGTTTGAACCCCAGAGCAGAGAAGGCTGAGAAGGGTTTGCAATTATACATAAACATCTTATACATTATTATACATAATACATACATATATATAATACATACATATTATATACATATACTGTCCTTCAACTGAAGAAGCCAAATGTCAAGGTTACCAACTTCTCAGGATGTGCCACGGCACAGGAAGAATCTGTGGTTGCCATAGTGCAGAAAGAAACTATGGGAAACTATGGGTGCCATGGCACAGGAAGAAACTGGGAGTACCATGGCACAGAAACAAAACAAACTGTGGGTACCATTGCAGAGCAAGAAGCTGTGGGTACCATGGCACAGTAACAAACTGTGGGTGCAATGGCACAGGAACAAACTGTGTGTACCATGGCACAGAAAGAAATTTTAGGTGCCATGGCACATGAAGAAAATGTGGCTACCATGGTAGAGGAACAAACTATGGTTACCATGGCACAGGAAGAAACTGTGGGTGTCATGGCACAGGAAACCCATCTACTGTCCACTAGCTAGTGAGAGGACTACATTATCACCTCCATGTTGAAGTCACCTAGCTGGTTGATATTAGTTGGATAAAGAGTCAGTGGCTCCCATTAAACATTTCCTCTGTATCATGATGGAATTTGGCTTATGCTGCACATATTTTTTATGATGCATTGGATTTAGTCTTTATGTTCATAGGTTCATAGGTTCATACTAGGCTATCTGCCCTAGGGCATTTATAAGCCTAGCCAGAATGTGTTTGGCTTTCGCCACCCATTTTAAATTTATTTTGCTATGCCCTTTTTTGAGGTTAGTATACTGTGCCTCTGTCTAACAGTGACACAGAAGTGATACCCGGGGTAAACCTACGATCTCCCATCCACTCATCAAGATTCCTCTTGAAGAAAGTCAATGAGGGACTCTGCCTAACCTGGACTGGGATTTTATTCCAGAGTGAAGGGAGCCTCTGGGTTATGAATCTGTCCCTCCAGCATGTCCTATTTATTTATTTCAGTGCTGAGGTTCAAGTCTCTCGAGCGCGTAGCTTGATGGGATTTGGATTTTCTGAGGTGCAGCATGTCCATTAATTCCGGTTTGGACATGGCTTTATACGTCAGGCACAGATCGCCTCTGAACAGGCGGTATGCCACTGAGTAGAGCTGGAGTTTCTTTAACCAGGCAGCATATGGCATCTGTTTGAACCCTTTGATCCTCTTGGTGAGGTACTTTTGGGGTCTTTCCAGTTGCTGCAGGTGTCTGGTAAGGTACATCCCAAAAGGGGCATTGTACTCAATTATGGGCCTGATGAGGGATGAGTAAAGAGGCACGATGACCTCCCCTGATCTACATGTGAATCCCTTCATGATTAGGTGGGCTATATAAAATGTTTTTCTAACCACTTTGGCCACGTGGTTGTCAAATGAGAGATTGCTATCAACTTGGGTCCCTAGGTCCCTAATTACTTCTTCTGTACTTAATGGATTACCACCTATGTGGTAATTTGTGGGCACTTTGTATTTGCCAAAGGGGATGACTATACACTTTTTGGCATTTAGCTTGAGGCCATGGCTCTGGCACCAGTTGTCTGTTTCTATGAGGCCCTTTTGGAGGATGCTTGAGTCGGCTGGAGAGTCGATTATGGTGCCCAGTTTGCAGTCATCTGTGAACTTGGTCAGCCACAGTCCTTCCGTGTTGGCCTGTTCCACCGAGAAATATATACTGAACAAGAGAGGTCCCAGGACTGAGCCTTGTGGGACACCACTTGTAACTGGTTTGGAGTCTGACATGGCTCCAGCAATTCTAACCATGTGGGTTCTGTCCTTGAGCCAGTTTGCAATCCATCTAGTGACATAGGGGTTTATATTTAAGCTAGTGAACTTATCTATAATGCCCGAGTGGGGTATTGTATCGAAGGCTTTTGCGAGGTCCAGGTTTTGGGTCCCAATCAGAGATTTGGTGGTGGAATACAATTACCACTTTGGGTCTCTGCTGAGAAGAGGTTACTAGCCTAGTGGGACTAATCTGGTCAACAAAGGATAAAATAAAAAATAAAAAAAAAAAAAAAAAGAAAAGAAAAAAAATCATCTCATGGTCTGACCATTTCGTTTTGGTTCACTGTCAGCCTGTTCTGTGTGAAATTCCTTGCTCTACAGCTGGCACAATGCTAAGCTGTAGCCTGCTCAGCACAAATACTTTACATCCTGTGTGATGCCAGGACCTTCAGGACTGTAGTGCTTGAAATGCAGAAGAATTGGTTAATGTCTGCTATGGAGCATTTACAGTGAGCGTTAGCATCTCAGCGCTGAGCTATGCATGCCTGATTCACTTTGGACCACAAGAGTTACAATGTAACTTTGAGCTCCATGACCTAAATTGGACTGGGCATAGCTTAGAGTGCAGGTGGCATCACAGTGGATGGCTCAAGGACATGCTTGACCTGAACAGCTATCTTTAGGTTCACAGACAGTTACTACGAATGAAGTCCAAGAGACCAGTAAGGAGTGTAACCCAATCTCCCATTTTCACTCTTTGGCTCAAGATCATACAGTAGCAAACAGAGGCTGAGGGAATCAAACCTCTAGACTTTATAAAACAGTTTGGCAACAACTCATAGCCTTAATCCTCTGCATTAACTGCCAGAATCTTTCACATTATAATGCAGTCAGCACAGGGGTCTGACTGCAGAGATGATAAAATCAGCAAGCAAAACAAAGTTGTATTGTTAGAAATGAATTCATCCTCAAGTCTTGGTGAGTACCTTCATGAGGTGGATCCTGTTTTTACAAAATCTCACCAAGATGACACTGATACATACATTGTATTTTATATAACATATATCATGAACAGAAGTAGGTTAAAAATAAAAAAGATAGCTGGGTAAACAAGTCCCAGGTTAAAAAAGTGCCCAATCCTGGTAGGTGCACTGGTGCCAGGACTGTAAAAAATGACAGTGTAGAATCCTTGAGACACAGAAACATCCCTAGAATGGGGTTAGGGTAGGCACAGGGGGAGGAAACTCCCTGTTGTAGAAGGAAGTAGTAGCCCACAAAAACTTACAGGCTAAAAAAAAGCCATAAAGATGATAGAGTGGACTATTGGGGGTAAGAAAGACATTATGTATTGCTAGTATTATGCAAGAAGCCCAGAATTTCTGGATATAAGATATATAAAAAGATTAGGAGAGAAATTAGAAGAAAGAAAAATACTTGCACAAGAAAAACTGCTAAAAGCTTCAAATACAAATGTGTTTTAATTAATACAACAGATTCATTCAAAAATATATAGACCAAGAAACCTTGAGCCGTTTGAAAAAAAAAGTGATTAAGGAAATGTGAAAATATAAATAAGAGACTCTAGAGACTTTTGAAAGGTACAAATAAGATATATAGACATGGGAAAGGAAGAGAGATCTGATATGGTGCAATATTTATGCAAAGGTGAAAGTCAAACTAAACACAGAAAAAGCAACCTCAAATATATTTAAAGAGAAATACAGGCAAAGGCACCCAGATATAGAAATTTTCACAATATAAAAAATAAGCTCACAGAAGATTAAGAAAGCAGAAATTAAACAAATAGAAGCCGAAGTTATGGAATACCTGCAAAGAGAAGGATTTAGTGTACAAAGTCTAACATGGGTTATGTCACAGCACGATGGAACAACAAGTCCCCCAGAGTAGGGAGGAAAGGGTAGTGCAGGAGACATCTGAAGAAATATGGACATTGGAAAGAAAAAGAGATTTAATATGCTGCAATATTTATGGAAAGATGAAGACAAAACTAATCAACACAAAAAGTAACACCAAAGATATTTGAAGAGAAATACAGGGAAAGGCATCTGGATATGGAAAATTTTACAAAACAAAAAATAAGAAAGCAAATGGGAAAACAGAAGAAGATTAGTGATGGAGAGGGTAAAGAAACAGAAACTGAAGTTATGGATTACCTGCAAAGTGAATGATTTAGTGTAGAAAATCCAACACAGGTAACATCACAGCATGATAGAACAATGAGTCCTCAAATTAAGGAGAAACCAGTGGAGCAGGAAACATCTGATCAGTCACCATATGAAAATACGTTGGAGTGGGATATTAGAGGGCGACTTTTTGTCACCATTGTTCTTTTGTTTTGCCCTTAACCCATTAATATATCTACTTAAGAGATTAGGTCATAGTTACATTTTTGCTCCCAGACAACAAAGTGGAAAGACTTCTCATCTCCTTTTTGTGGATGATTTTAAAACTGTATAGACCATCAGATGAGGGGCTAAAAGCACAACTAGAATTGGTCAAAACCTTCTTAGATGATATAAGAATGTCATTTGGTCTTGACAAATGTGCAAAAACAACATTTAAAGCAGGAAAGTTGCAGCACAAAGAAAATATCAGTCTGAGACAGGAATGTGATATAAAGGACTTGATCGAGAGAGAGATTGAGAGAAAGAGAGCGAGAGAGAGTAAATGTTTGGGAATCAATGAATGATTGACAATATCATAAACAAAATGTGAACAAAACTCAATGTGGAATAGTTTAGAAGACTAAAATTAATACTGAAAGCAGCTCTGACTTTTAGGAACAAAGTCCAAGCTATAAACCAATTTGCTCTTCCTGTTCTAGCTTACAGTTTTGGGGTGATTGACTGGTCCAAAAATATATTGGATCATCTCGACAGGAAAACAATAAAAATAATTCATGTTTATCAAATAATATATAAAAATTAGTGTACACCAATATTATATATTCCTCATTCTGAAGGAGGCCTGGGCCTCCTCAAAATTGATTACATGCATAGATAGATCTGCAATCATAGGACTGCATACATATCTATAAAACTCACCAGATCCAAACATAGTAAAAGCTTTGAAACATGAAGAGAACACATCTAAGATGACTTGTAGGTTTAGTTTATCAGAAGAATATTGGTGTCAAGCAGGAATGGAAACCAATCCAGAAGTAGATGAAAATCAGGCAGCAACTGAATGTGCCAAAAAAACAAAACAAACAATCTAAGGAGAAAGATCAGATGAGAAGGAAGAACTGTGGAAAATGCAGAACTGTAGTTGCAAGTACAGGAAACTCCTCAAACAACCTCTTGTTGATCAGGATCTGATACAGGAATGGTAAAGGAGAGGTGAATTTAAACGAAAAGATGAAAGGTTGGTATTAGTTGCTCCAGAATAGTGGAGTGCAAACACATTTGTTTAGAAAGTCTGTTGAACGGGTCTATGTTATAAGAACGACAGATCATACTCTCAAACACTCACGAGCGAATATTTAAAAACGCGATTGTTTTTTTTGCACTACAGTGAAGATCGGAATATTTGCCCTTTCCTCACTGTAGTGCAACCTCAGAGTTGGAATATATATTTATAGGGGAGTGTGGGGGGCACAGCCTCCCACAATAGCAATTTTGAGTTTTTAAATATTCGCTCATGTGAGCGTTCCAGAGTTTGATCTTTTGTTCCTATAAAATAGACCCTATTAAACATGTGGCAGAAACAAATAAATGCAGGTTCTGTAAAACAGAACTGGAAACAGCTGCAGATCTTGTTGCTGGCTGTGATATACTAAAGGCTGAAGGCCTGTATACTGAAAGGCACAGTGGCCCATCACAGAGGCACATCGCCACAGTGGTCAGTAAATCCTTCTACGTCGCTCACCTCATCACAAAAGGTTTCTCATCCAGAAAAAAAGAGGTCATTGTTCCCCTCTACTCATCACTCATTAGAACCATTATAGAGTACAACACCCCTTTTGGTATGTACCTCACAAGACATCTACAACAACTGGAAAGGCCACAGAAATACCTCACAAAGAGGATTAATGGCCTCAAAGAGATGCCCTACGCCGACCGTCTCAAAAAACTCCAGCTTTACTCTGTTGCATATCGCCTACTCAGAGGCGATCTCTGCCTAACATACAAAGCTATGTCAAACCCAGAGCTGTTGGGCATGCTCCACTTAAAGAAATCCCAATCCCTCCGAGCTACATGCTCTAGGGACCTAAACCTTGTCACCACAATAAAAAGAACATGCTGGAGGGATAGATTCTTGTCCCAGAGACTTCCCATACTCTGGAACAGACTACCTATCTATGTGAAACAGAGCTCCTCATTAGCACTCTTCAAGAAAAATCTTGATGACTAGATGGGAAATAGGAAATTCACCCCAGGGATCACTTCTGTGGCTCTGCCCGACAGTGGCACAGGAAAATAATTTTATTGGGTGGCGAAAGTCAGGGTACCTTTTTGGCTAGGCTTATATAGGCCCCAGGGCTAATAGCCTAGTACCTACCTATGAACCTATAAGGCATAATAATGTGGCATAATAACTGTTGCACTGGGGATTGTGCAAAAATTATAATATTGAAGTAGGTGAAAAACACTGGAAACATGAGCCCCAGAGCATCATAGAAAATGATGAAATCTACATCACATGGGATCACCCATTACCAACAGTTCAAAAGACAGATGCAAGAAAACTAGATGTAGTGGTCCATGAAAAGAAGACAAAAGAAGCGTTGATCACTGAAATCGTTACACCCAGTGACTACAGTGTTACATACAGAGAAACACAAAGTCATAAAATACAAGGATTTGCAGGCAGAAATGAGGGCAATGTTAAAGAAAGATACCCAGACAGCTCCAATAGTAGCTAGGAGCAATAACTTCTCATAAAAAGAATTTATGGTCTTATTTAGATATGCTACCGATACATGTAACTCCATATGAATTGCAGAAGGAATCCGTTTTGGGCACATTGTGGCCTACTACAAAAAACATTTTTGGCTAACATAAATTATTGAAACAGTACTAATTTAATGAAGTTTAATCATACTTTGACACAGGAATGGGATCTATTCCTGTGACGGTATTAGAAACCCAATAGACTTGAAGAAGTTAAATCAAGATTAAGACTGCTTTCTGAAGCCCAGATTACATGGTTCGATTCTTTCCACTACTATTTGTCTACTGTATGACTCTGAGCAAGTCTTAACTAGAAAGGGTTTGCAGGTCACCCAAGAAAAGAGACCCTTGAGTTCAGTGGGCTTACCTGGCTAATAAATGTATCACATTAAAATAAAATCCACAAGTGTTGCATGTACTTGTCCTGTGAGGTTACTAGGTAGCCAAGCAAACTAAGCTTTTCTTTTCCAGATGATTAGGAAGCTATGCCTTCCAGATTACCTGGCTACTCAGAAAGTTTATCTTCTTGGGGATGCAGTCTGGCTGTTCAGTTCTTTGTTGCCAAGCTTTATCTCATTCAGATCACAGTTCCCATTCACTGCAATTAGTATTATTGAATCCTCATGTCTTCGGCCCAGTATGACCTATGACCTCCTGCTACCCAACTCCAATGACTTTATAACACTTGTTTCTTCCATGTACATAAATACCCATGACTTAGACATTTGTCCTACTAGGTTAGATGTTCTAGGGCCATTCCTTTAGCAGACTGTCACTGCATGTCTTTGGGACTGAGTTTTTTCATTTTCACTTAAGGATAACTTTGTTACTCATGCCAAGCAAAAGGTTGTTCCAGACCCTGACAAGCTGGGCAACTACAGACCTATCCATGTCTTCCCCTTTTTTGCATAAGGTTTTGGACATGGTGGTTTAAGTGTACTTAGAATCTTGTCTCTGAGACAACAGTATTTGCAACTCATTCCAGTTTCGCTTTCATTCTAGATACAGCAACAAAACAGCCTTTATTAACCTTCCCATCATGATAGACCAACACGATTTGTCTATTCTGGTCCTGTTGGATTTCTCATCTGTGATTTCACACAGTGGATCTTGGAATCCTGTTGAACCATTTATAAGCTTACTGGATCTCATTGGTACAGTTTTGGGTTGTTTTGCATCCCTAACTTTCTGGGAGTAGACAAGCAAAAATGTAATGCTAGTGGTAAATTATTGTGCTTCCTTCTCTTTTTCTTGAGATGTACCCCATCACACTAGACTCATTGTTAGCCACAGTGTGTATATGCTTCCACAGAAGGTGTTGTAAGAAGAAGTCTGCAGAATGACTGCTATGTTAATGACATGTATCTCTATTTTTCCTTTCCTCACAAATCCCTAGCTAACATTAGCAGATTGGCTGGTGATCTGAAATGCATCCATGACTGGAATGCAAACAATCATCTGAAGGTCAGTGACTCAAAGATGGCAGACACAACAACTTTGAAGGATTTGTCATCTCCAGTTTTGTCCCCTAACATAATATTCTGTGGTAGTAAACTGGAATTTGTCAAGAAGGTCTGTATTCTGGGTATTGTGTTTGACTCTGATTTTTACTGTTGACAGACCTTCATGTTTTCATCTCAGGAACATCTTATTGCACTTTCAGACCATCCAAAGGTCAAATCACACACTGATGTTCTTGTGACGACATGAGGTATTGCCAACTATACCAGGAGAAGCAGGGCAGTGGATGTGCAGCATATGCCAGCACAACTAGATGGAATTTTGGAAATAATTACATGTCATTTGTATATCAAACTTGATCTGTACAGATGCTTGTGCTGACAAATGTATTTGTAAAGCTGATTGTGTTAAAAATGTACCAACAGTGGGTCCTGTTGACAGAAAAGAAATATTCATGCATGCAGTAACTGATTAAATGTATGCATTGTAACTGTAGAAATGAATACATTGCAACAGAGGATACTGGAAGAGAAGAGGTTAATCTCAATCCATCTGACTTTGAGAAATAATAAGAAGTTAAATCACTGGGCCAGGGCCATAAAGATGTTATCTCACAATTTTGAATGAAGCCAGAGATACGATGCCTGTAAGAAGCAGAGTTTGTTAGTCTCTGTAGGAGGAGTAGACGTGTGTAACTGTTTTTTGACTTCCAGAAGCTGCAACAGATCTGAGCAAAGCTCTTATGTGTGTAGCATCGACATGTAGGTGCTAAATCCTGGCAGTTTCTAGCAATGGGGGTTGCATGGGAACCAGAAGTCAGATGACCAGATGTATGTGATGTAATTCTGTGCAAAAATAATGTTTTATTGTTGCTGAGACTGAAGTCTCAGAGCAGTCTGTTTCTTGGAACCTGACATAGCAGGATCCCTCACCTACTTCATCTTGCCTTGCACTAGTAAGTGACCAGAGATAGTAATTCTCTAAATGAGTTAGGGAAATATAGTGAGATTTGTTAAGTACTGTTTTTTCTGTAACTGTGTGAATCTCTTCATCTGTATTATTTTAATAGTTCCTGTGATAAAATTCTGGTGTTTACTGAAAATAGATATTTAGTATTTTCATGTTCTTTTATTATTTATTGTTAAATATATTTAAACGTTTCATTGTGGCTGGCCCTTTAGAGAACAGTTTCACATTTGAGAGTACTTATATCCATTAGTGACACTGTGGCTACTCTGAGGCCTGGCTGTTTTGTCAGCATTACCATTTGTATTAATATTAATTTCAATCAGTATAACTGGGTACCTTTGCAAGAGATTTAGGTAGCAGGTTTTGTAGTGTCCTGTGGCAGGGATAACTACCTTATAGTCCTGGCAGAAGGGAGCACAGTGGTTAAATCTGCTCCACAGCCTTTCCCAGTTTTACAGAACCAATAAATTCACTCCTGAAAGACCAAACGCAAAACACAGAAAACTGAAACAAAAATTAAGAAAATTATTTTATGCAGGAGGCAAGCTTCCCTGCACCTCCCACACCCCCTGAAACTTATTTATATCAACTTTAAGATTGCACAGCAGGGCAGAATGGCAAATTCCCACTCCCTGCTGCAAAGTGATCTTGCATAGACGCATGTCGGCAAAGCCAGCAGCACTAATGTACGAAGCATTCAATATTCTGAACATGACACATTAGTGACTACAACCATTTATAGCTATGCTATATGGAAAAAAAAGTTTACCTTGTGCAGCACTTGATATGCTATACCGAAATCAGCTTGTACATATCAGAAGTTCATGGGTGCTGGAACCATAGAGCGAGGAGGTGCAAGAAACACCCCACTTTCAACAGCTGGCCAATATGCCCTCAAACTGACTGCTGGAGTAGAGATTATGTGGAATCATTCGCACTGGCATTTCTGAGATAACTGCAAGCTTAGACAGTTTGAAAAAGATGATTTGAGTAATAAGTCATCTTTTTCTGCTGCCCAAGCTCATGGTTGCCATGGAAATGTTTCTGAGTCATACAGGTCAACTTCTTTCATCAAACATTTTTGGATACAGCCACAAATATTAGGGGAATGAAGTCTGAAAACCAGGGACAATTTTTAACTATTACTTATTTATTTAAAATTTTAACAGAACAGGTTTTGCATCAACATGCATTTTCTGAACAGCAGAAGTACGACACTTTAATAGTAAAGGGCCAAAATCTAGAACAGATTTAAACATTGTTCTTATAAATTTAGAAAGGTGCTAGAATAAATAACAGGTTTGCATTAGTTTGTATTTTCTGAATGATATAAAGTCTCAGACTCAAATGTTTCATTATTTAGTGAGAACAGTCCTCAACAGTTTGCCAGAAAACCACAGATTTTATGTGAAACAGACCAAAAATATGAGACAATCATCTGGACAGTCTCCAAAATTCTGGAGAGTTGAGAGATATGATCCTAAGTGATTTACCAGAAAATCCAATAATTTTAATTTTAGATGTTCAGCAAAATTCTGGACATTTTATTTATTTATTCATTGGCTAATTGATATTTGTTTACCAGCTAACTGGGCTAGTTTGCTGACCCTTTTCAGACACAACCTGGGATCAAAAGGAGTAAAAACAACATGTCAAAATGTATAATGAGACATTACATTCATGTACATGCTTTATATGGTTGAGAAGTATGTTCTACAAGTGAAGTTTAATTTCCATAAGTTGGTGTAGAACTCTGTTTATTTTCTTTCACCCACTGAGTAACACGATAGGCTTTCACTCTCCTGTTTGTTCACTAGCCTGTTTGAGGCATAATTTCACACACAGGTACATTTCACTTGAGCTAGACTGACTTTCAATGTAGGAATCATTTTGTTGTATTTAATTATTCATTATTCATTAATTCTCTTACTTCCACTTTATGCTATTCAGGATCATTATGGCTGTCGGCAGAGATGTCCTGACAAGCTATGGAAGTAAGCCATAAAAACAGTTTAGATTCATAGGTATTCCAAGGCCAGTGAATCCTATGACCATTCACACCTTGACAGTACCCTCCATCTGGTAGCACCTACTTTTTCCAGGAGGGCCATACCAGTAAAGCCCAGACTAAGTTTGTCACCAGTTCATGTTTAAAGTAAAATAGTGAATCACACTGCTTAACATGTAGGGAAAGTGTATTAAGGTATGGGAGGTGCTGCCTTATAAGTATACATTTCCAGTGTGCTGTAGTTATCTGTTGGTGAAGATTTAGGTCCCTGGTTCTAATATTGGTGGAGATATTAGACATGCAGAGCCACAGAAGGTCCAGGACAACTGAGTCTCTAATGGTGCAGTAAGCACGACAGATCTTCCCTGAAACATCTGTATGACACTGAATAAAGAGAGAGAGTTTCCAGCCTCTGTTGGTAGCTTAGGGACATTTTAGGCATCTACTTTTATTGCTTTGGAGCCTTTGGTGTTTTTCTAATTGTTTGATATGTTTAGTGAGATACATTGCAAAGGGGCAGGGGGTGCTGTACTTGATAATTGGCCTGTTTGATGTTGATCAAAAAGCAGTGATTACTTCTTTAGGCCATGCTGATATCCCCTTGGCAATTAAGTGAGCTAAACAAAAAGATGTCTTCACAACTATTATTACATGATAGTCAAAAGAGAGGGAGCTACTGGTCCAAGTTTCTAGGTCCGTAATTAATTTTTCATTTTGTAGTGGTGTGTTGGCAGTACAGTATGATGAGGGATGAGTTGTTTACCAAAAGTAACGCTACACGTTTTACCTTTTAGTTGGAGCTCATTGTAATACATGGAGAGTTTACTAGGAAGACTGTATCCAGGAGACTTTGGGTGTCACAGGGTGACTTAACAACCTCCAGTTTGCAATCATCTCCAAACTTTGTTAAGTCAGAAGTCTTAGCTCTCCACTTGTAGATCTGAAAAGTAAATAGAAAAAAGGAGAAATTCAAGCACTGAGCCCCAAGGGACACCACCGGTCACTTTCATACTTACTGATGACACATCTGAAGTAATTAGATTTTATGGGATGCCAGCATGGAGAATGGTGCTGAAGACTTTGCCAGGTCAAGATACACTATGTGCATTGCATGGTCTCACCTTTACAACCTCTGAAACCAAATGCACTGCATGGTCACCATCTCTACAACCTCTATAACCATATGCACTGCATGGCCACCATCTCTATAACCTCTTTAAGCACATACACTGCATGGTCACCATCTCTACAACCTCTATAACCACATGCACTGCATGGCCACTAGCTCTATAACCTCTGTAACCACATACACTGCATGGTCACCATCTCTACAACCTCTATAACCACATGCACTGCATGGCCACCATCTCTATAACCTCTGTAACCACATACACTGCATGGTCACCATCTCTACAACCTCTATAACCACATGCACTGCATGGCTACCATCTCTATAACCTCTGTAACCACATACACTGCATGGTCACCATCTCTACAACCTCTATAACCACATGCACTGCATGGCCACCAACTCTATAATCTCTGCAACCATATACACTGCATGGTCACCATCTCTACAATTTCTATAATCACATGCACTGCATGGCCACCAGCTCTATAACCTCTGTAACCATATATACTGCATGGTCACCATCTCTACAACCTCTATAACCACATGCACTGCATGGCCACCAGCTCTATAACCTCTGTAACCACATACACTGCATGGTCAACATCTCTACAACTTCTATAACCAAATGCATTGCATGGCCACCATCTCTATAACCTCTGTAACAACATACACTGCATGGTCACCATCTATACAACCTCTATTACCACATGCACTGAATGGCCACCATCTCTATAACCCCTGTAACTACATGCACTGCATGGCCACCAGCTCTATAACCTCTGTAACCATATACACTGCATGGTCACCATCTCTACAACTTCTATAACCACATACACTGCATGTCCACCATCTCTATAACCTCTGTAACCACATACACTGCATGGTCACCATCTATACAACCTCTATAACCACATGCACTGCATGGCCACCAGCTCTATAACCTCTGTAACTACATGCACTACATGACCACTATCTCTACTACCTCTATAACCACGTGCATTACATGGCCACCATCTCTACAACCTCTGTAATTATGTGCACTGCTTGGCCATTATCTCTATAGCTTGAAGAAGTTTACCAGATTAACTAGACAGGATCTACCTTTTGCAAAGCCGTTCTGTTAGGTTCATGTCTAATAAGAGTCTTGATGTCACAGTTTATGAGATCAACTATGATACACCCCATGGTTTGCAGGTGAGATTTGTAAGGCTGATAGGACTTCAAATAACCAGGTCAGTTGTAAGACCACTCTTAGGAAGGGGCATCACCACTGCAGTGGGTCACTTATCAGGGACACAGTTAGTAGCTAAATATAAGTTAAACAGCTTGACGAGTGTCTGCAAAGGAATATTTAACTCTGTTATCCGACCAGCTATATAATATGTAGAAGTAAATAAGGATAAATGAAAATACTTTTTTCCAAAGTCCATCTGAAGTGTTTAACAATATGAAGCTTCCCATCACTCTTCTGTGGTGGTTGCATTCTGCGTTGCACAGGTAAGTGTGTTACAGCACTATTGCACTTTGGTCTCCAACTTTGAATCTATGGCTACTGAATCACATACTCTGCAGGTGTAACATTAACTTCATTTGTACGTTTCTATGAAATTTCTATGCAGTCATTCCAAATGTAACATGTTTACACTATACGCATCTTGTGTCACAGATATGCTACTGCTATGACAGTAGATGGTAAAAAAACTGCCCCTTTAGACCACTAAGTACCCCTTTTGCTTTTCACAGCCGCTTCTCTCAGTAGCTTCTGTGCACAAGTTATGTATGTCTGTCTTGGGCCTACTTAGTGCCATGTATTATTTGCAGAGCTCTGAGCCTCTAGGCACAAGAACTCTGAACAAAGTCTAAAATAATGGGGGCCAAAGGCCCAAACGCAGACACAGATTACAACTACAGACAGCTGCTAGAATTACAGGATTTGTGTTAACATGCATTTACAGTAGGATACAGAGCCTGAAACTCAAAGGTATGTCATTATTTAGTGTCGTCCATCCTCAGTGATGAAAAACCACAAATTTTATGAGGAACAGGCCAAAAATATAAGACAAAACCTAGACATTCTGCAAACATCTGGACAGTTGACAGGTATGTCTGGCTGTTTGCTTAAATGATTAAGGAGCTGTTAATGAGCTCAGCCCAGTGGTGCAGTGTTTGATTACCACAGCTTCCATTGCGTAACTGTCTGACTCTGAGCAAGTCATTTAACCAGCCAGCACTCCTTGACTGAGTCTGAGAATGGCTCATGGAGATCAGTGCTCTGCCCCAGGAAACACATAAATATATATCTTATGTGATGCGCATGCAAGACTGTATGAAACAGTTGATATTAGCACAATTATTGATAATTTTTTACTTTCTTCTGTCTGTCTGTCTGCTAGACTGGGTACAGCCTGAAAAGTGCCACCAGATACTGCACTTAAAATGTAAAATAAAATAAAATGGTATATAGCAAAATAATGTAACAAACCAAGAAATATCTCTACTTTGCTAAGCTGAGACCAGTTTGTAGCATTCATAGGTACGTCTGTACACCAACAGCACTTCCACATATGGGATCGCAGAGAAGGATATGATATGAAAATTCAGCAATAATGAGCATGTACATAGCAGAAGGAAAATAATATAATATGTACAATATTTGTGTGCACCATAGCACCTATGTACAAATATCTACAAAGAGATGAATGTACCATAGCCAGCTCACTCTGAGAAATGTGAAATTTTTAAGATGAAATAATTGAAACAATGAATAATAGAATATAGAGAAGTAAAATTATTCTGGATTGTTATAATACATGCACTTATAGCTGTCTTTAATTAAGCATATGAGTTTTATTTTTTTGAAAGACACTGTATTCTGAGAAGTTGGATGATGTGCAGATAGTGAATCATGAAGTGCAGTGGATTAGCAAGGAGGAAGTAAGGATAGCTATGAAGAGGATGAAAAATGGAAAGGCTGTTGGTCCAGATGACATACCTGTGGAAGCATGGAGGTGTTTAGATGAAATGGCAGTGGAGTTTTTAACCAGATTGTTTAATGAAATCTTGAAAAGTGAGAGGATGCCTGAGGAATGGAGAAAAAGTGTTTTGGTACCGATTTTTAACAATAAGGGTGATGTGCAGAGCTGTAGTAACTACAGAGGGATTAAACTGATCAGTCACAGCATGAAGTTATGGGAAAGAGTAGTGGAAGCAAGGTTAAGAAGGGGGATGATGATTAGTGATTAGCAGTATGGTTTCATGCCAGGAAAGAGCACTACAGATGTGATGTTTGCTCTGAGAGTGTTGATGGAGAAGTACAGAGAAGGTCAGAAGGAGTTGCATTGTGTTTTTGTGGACTTAGAGAAAGCATATGACAGGGTGCCTAGAGAGGAGTTGTGGTATTGTATAAGGAAGTCAGGAGTGTCAGAAAAGTATGTAAGAGTGGTACAAGATATGTACAAGGGTAGTGTGACAGCGGTGAGGTCTGCGGTGGGAGTGACGGATGCATTTAATGTGGAGGTGGGATTACACCATGGATCAGCTCTGAGCCCTTTCTTATTTGCAATGGTGATGGGCAGGTTGACAGACGAGATCAGACAGGAGTCCCTGTGGACTATGATGTTTGCAGATGACATTGTGATTTGTAGTGAGAGTAGGGAACAGGTGGAGGAGACCCTGGAGAGGTGGAGATATGTTCTAGAGAAAAGAGGAATGAAGGTTAGCAGGACTAAGAATATATGTGTGTGAATGAGAGGGAGGATAGAGGAATGGTGGGGATGCAGGGAGTAGAAGTGGCGAAGGTGGATGAGTTTAAATACTTGGGATCAACAGTTCAGAGTAATGGTGAGTGTGGAAGAGAGGTGAAGAAGAGAGTACAGGCAGGATGTAATGGGTGGAGAAGAGTGTCAGGAGTGATTTGTGACAGACGAGTACCAGTAAGAGGGAAAGGGAAGGTCTACAAGAGGGTAGTGAGACCAGCTATGTTATATGGGTTGGAGACAGTGGCATTGACAAAAAGGCAGGAGTCAGAGCTTGACGTGGCAGAGTTAAAGATGTTAAGATTTGCACTGGGTGTGACGAGGGTGGATAGGATTAGGAATAAGTATATTAGAGGATCAGCCCAAGTTGGAAGGTTTGGAGACAAAGCCAGAGAGGAAAGATTACATTGGTTTGGACATGTGCTGAGGAGGGATGCAGAGTATACTGAGAAAAAGATGCTAAGGATGAAGCTGCCAGGTAACAGGAAAAGAGGAAGGCCTAAGATAAGGTTTATGGATGTGGTGGGAGCAGACATGCAGGTGGTTGGTGTGACAGAGTGTTAGAAAAATATGTATTTGAACATATAAAGTGTTAGTTTAAAAGCAAATAGTATGTAATGCATTTTATTCTATTTACAATATGGCAGTAAGAATGATCTTACATGTAATTGCTTGAAGCTTTGGAGCTGCAGTGTGTTTGAACTCTGACCCTGGCAGTAGCCAGCTCATCAAGCTTATGTTTTTCACTAATGATTATCTGCTGGGTCAGGAAAATGAATGTACAAAGCATTGAAAATCTTTCTTCCTTCCTCTGAGATGGTTGGCCTTGCGAATATTATCAGAGATAAAGCACAGCTGCTAAAAGTAATGTTGCGAGAAGAACAAAGAAGTGTATTACAAGACTGAACTGACTATTGTATTCGAGCAGGACTGAAACCTTGAAAGAATAACATTTACAGAAAGACATTATAACTGACCAGGTGCTTTGCAAGGCTGTATTATTCTCATGGGAAAACTTTTAAAAAGTATAACATCAGCTTTTTCTTATGAATAGAATATTGTAGACTATAGTGATGTAGGTGCCCTGTGACTGACCATGTCAGTGAGGTGGGCACAGCTTGAATGTATGGTGTATAAAATGTAGAACATTTCCTGTATCATGCCAGACAAAACTCTATACTTGTATTGTATGGTATTTTGCCTCCTGGTGTACACTAGTAAAGTTTTTTGCATCTGAGCCTTTTGTGTTGTCCTAATTTGTTTTTATTTAACAGTTTGGTCCATTCTTTGACCGGAAACCCTCAACAGCTACAGATCAGAGTGTACCGGTGGTCGAATACTGCACAGGAGAAGCTACCGAAACGGTTCTTCTTGAAGCACAAAGACCTCCGACTGAATTGTCGTTTTGAGAGGCTGGCCACTTTTCTGATATGCGGCCGAAGAGCGGTCTCAAACTGGTTGACCCAAGAGGCTAAGGTAGGAAGATTTTTGCCTTTTTTCTGTTTTAGATCAGGGACTAGGTTACAGTAAATGTTATTATCATAGATTTGTTATGCAGATCAGGGACAAAGGGAAATTACTGTATATTTTGTCAGAGATCAGGGAAACAGAATAAGGTAGGCAGTTATTCTAGATAAACTGTGTAAGGAACTGAGATACCGCGTGGTAAAAAAGGGTTACGTAACATTTTTCTTTTGGCATGGGAAATCAGTGCACTAAAAAATCGCGAGATCCGCCCCTAACTGATGACGCAAAATATATGCAATTACAACGAGCAGATAGTGTAAGGTATTATACAAAATGGGTTAATAAATACGAATTTGATGGTAAATTAAATAGAATTTCGTTAGTTAAACTTTTAAAACAGCTTAAATCTGACGCAGAAGGTCAGGCAAAGAAACAACGGCAATTAGGCATTCCTCAGGCACATAGGTGGATTGAGGAAGTGAACCGAAGGGAACAGAAAATTAAAAATTCAAAAGCATTATTTTTAGACAAAGAGGATAATAATACAGTAATAGTGATGGCCCCTCCCCCTCCGCCCCCTCAAATGCCTTTTTTTAGGATATGAAGCAGGAGGACAGGCTAGTCCACCTCCACGTTATCCTGAAGTTGCAGGAACATTAAAACCGTTTGTTAGAGAACCTATTGAAACTAGATCCCGGACACGTAAAACACTTAGGGACGCAGATTTGTATCAAATAGGGAGAGACTCACTAGAAGAGAGTGAAGAAATCTGTCCACTAATCGAGGTACCAAACCCTCAGGCAGGACAGGAAGGGCAGGACCCAACTCTCCTAGTGTATAGACCATGGACACCGGAAGATATTCGGAAAGCTACAGAGGGAATCCCTCATCCGAAAATTAATTACACAAAGTTTTTACAAAATTTACACGGTATGAGACTAAGTTACCATTTAAATGGGGAAGAAGTAGAAAAGGTAGTTAGACAGATTTTGGGTCCAGACTGGCACATGATTTGTGGCGCCTGGAACTCTCGTGACGCACAACTTAAACCACTCCTACATAGTGACGCAGAATTAGACACCAGAGTGAAAGGTCTTACAGACCAAATCTCTGAGAAATGGAAACCTAGAGCAGATTGGACTTGCATTAACCAATGCATACAACAAGATAATGAAACTGTAGATGGGTACTATGATAGATTATTGGAATGTTTCAATAACCATAGTGGTATGGCTATTCCTGAAAGCCAGACAAATGATAGCTCATATGAACAGCAACTGAAAAATGCGTTTTTAAAAGGTTGCATTGCACCTATCAGCAGCTTTATTGCAAAGCATATGATAGATCATCGAACAAGTAGGCTACAAGCCTTACTTGAGTATGCTAGACATGCTGAAAGACACTTTAATAGTAAAAAGAAAAAGAAGACACAGGTCTTCACAGCAGAAGACGGAGCAAAGGTTTTCGTTGTACAGGGGGGTAAAAAAGGTAAGAAAAATACTCAGGTTAATAAACAATCTGACAAAAGGTCAGAGGATTTTGAAGAGAGAAAAAAGAAAGGTGAGTGCTTTAAGTGCAGTAAGAAAGGACATTTAGCAAGGGATTGCAGGCTAAATAAAAAGGCGACTACAGAAGATAAAGATAAAGGTGATGAGGACTGACTATATGATAGTAATAACAATCAAAAATCATCAGGAAAGGTTAACAGACAAAGGACAAATGTAAATATAGTGGAAGGAACAGAGGAAGTGCAAGTAGATATAGAGGATGAAGAAAGTGAAGTTTTAGACTTAGCATTATTGAGCTTGGAGCTCTATTTGGCAGACACAAAACCGGAAGTTACACTTCTGGTGGAAGGAAGGGAAGTGAAATTCTTGTGTGACTCAGGAGCGTCACGAACTTTGATACACCCTTCAAAGTTACCAGAACATTCTGAATCACCTGACTATATATTAGTGAAAGCAGCAAATGGACAGCTATATAGGGAGCCACTCTCCCATGATATAGCAATAACTGACCCTGTTTCAGGTATGACTCAGAAAAGTAAAATTGTAGTTTCTGCAAAGTGTCCAGTAAACTTACTGGGAAGAGACCTCATGCAGATATTTGGCATAGCGGTAGTTCCCACTATGCAGGGTATGGAAGCACAAAGACAAATGGATACTTTTATGGTGCAATCGGAGGGTGAAGCTTATTATTGGTACAGCCAGGATCTAGTTACGACTGGTCCAGGGGCAGTAACCGAGGAACTGATGAATGTAGCCATCAGTAAGGCCCTCTCCCTTGACACTGATCAACAGCATTTGTTACATTATACTCTATACTACTGCAGTATGCCAGGACCTGATAACGAATATGAGCAAGAATTGTCCAAAAATCATGCTAACAGATTAGTATTACGAACCTTATATTGGGATACTGAGGGAAACAGTGTAGTAAGCTGTTCATTACCTCAGGAATTCATGAAACTGTACAAATCTAATAGACTACCACATGTCAGCTTGACAAAGAATAAGGATGTGAGATGGGCAAACTTAGGAGAAAAAGTAACAAAATGGGAAAAACAAACTGATTTAGAATTATCAGAACAGGGAGTACAAAAACAGAAATTGAATTGGCTAACACAGACACGTCCAGCTGTACACTTACAACATAGTGAAGACAGCTGATTAGCATTCTTGTTAGAAGAAGAAAAAAAAGCCTTGTGCGATATACCAAACATTCTTTGGTCAACAGGAAAATCAGATGTAGGACTTATTCGAACAACAGGTCCAGTAACCATTACACCAAAATCAGCATTTAGACCACAAAAAACACAATACCCCTTGAGGAAAGATGCAGAGCAAGGAATCAAGCCTATAATAGCAGCATTACTCAAGGAAGGAGTACTGGTAGAATCTTTAGATTCACCATGTAACACCCCTCTATTTCCTGTTAAAAAAGGAAACGGGGAATGGCGGATGGTACAGGATTTACAAGCAGTAAACAATGCAATAATACCCAGAGCACCTACGGTGCCAGACCCACACACCTTGTTGAACGATTTGAAGCCACAACAAAAATATTTTACTGTGGTAGATATAAGCAATGCTTTCTTTTCAATACCTATACATCCTGATAGCCAGTATTGGTTTGCATTTACATTTCAGGGTAAAAGATATACCTATACTCGGCTACCACAGGGATATTGTGAAAGTCCAATGATATTTGCACAAGAAATGGCTAGCAATCTGGCAGGATTTACTCCACCAGGAGGTAGTCAGATTCTACTTTATGTAGATGACATCTTGCTAGCAGCCCCCACCCAACAGCAATGCAGGGGAAGATACAATAGCATTATTGAAATTTTTAGCAGCAGAAGGACATAAGGTAAACAAAAGTAAGTTACAACTTTGGAGAAAACAGGTTAGATACCTAGGATATGTAATATCCAAAGAAAGTAGAATACTAGACGAAGATAGAAAAACAGCAATTTTACAGGCACCTAAACCAACAACCAAGAAGGAAATGATGCCCTTCTTGGGAACGACTAATTTTTGTCGAAGTTGGATATCGAACTATGCTTTAGAATCTGCTCCATTGGCTGATTTAATATATAAAACACCAATGGCAGCACAAGATGTATTACAATGGACACCTGAAGCAGAAACAGCTTTCTGCAGACTAAAACAATTGATAGCTTCATCATTAGTTTTAGGACTTCCAAATTACCACAAAAGATTTTTCCAAACCGTAGATTGTAAACAGGGATACATGACGTCAGTTCTGACGCAACAGCATAGGAGTAAACAACGCCCCATAGCTTATTATTCCTCACAGTTAGATCCAGTGGCAAGATCATTGCCTCACTGTGTGCAAGCAGTAGTCACAGCTGCAATGGCAGTACAGGCTTCGGCCTCAGTGGTGTTATTCCACCCTCTCACTCTGAGAGTGCCTCATGCAGTCGCGATAATTTTACTGCAAGAGAAAATAGCATATCTATCTCCTGCTAGACATCTTTCTTGTATGACCATACCGCTGAGCCAACCTCATATGGTAATTGAACGTTGTACAACATTAAATCCATCAACGTTGCTTCCGACTCCTGTGGATGGCACACCACACAGTTGCCTGCAGGAAATTGAGCAAATAACTTTGCCCAGACAAGACCTCACTGATATGCCCTTGGATGATGCTGAGGTGACATTTTATGTGGACGGTTCATGCAGAAAGGGTCCTACGGGGAAGAACCTAGTAGGGTATGCAGTAGTCACAAATACAGAGATTTTAGAAGCCCAACCCTTACAGCATAACCTGTCTGCTCAAGCAGCAGAATTGATAGCCTTGACACGAGCTTGCACTCTAGCGAAAGACAAATGTGCAAACATATATACTGACAGTCAGTATGCTTTCTCTACAGTGCATGTTTTTGCGCAGCAATGGAAAAACAGGGGAATGATAACATCTACTGGCAAACCAATTAATCATGCGCAACTTATTTTGAACTTGTTAGATTCTATTCAGTTACCTACCAAAGTAGCTATTTGTAAATGTGTAGCTCATACAAAACAACAGGATTCGATTTCAAAAGGTAATGCACGAGCTGATGCAGCTGCAAAGCAAGCAGCCTCAGACTCAGAAACTTTACTTTTGAATGAGGAATTACAACCCTCTGAGATTTTAGATTTAGAAATGTTGAAAACAATGCAGACATTAACTACAAAAGCTGAAAAACAGAAATGGGAGACGAGGTGCAATCCTCAAAAATGGACTGTACATCTCCAAGGAGAAAAAGCCAATATTGCCGTCTAATTTATTTAGATATGCAGCTTTGTTGAGCCATGAGCAGAGCCATGTCTCAACAGGGGGGATGGTACAGTTAGTAAATCGAATATTCCAAACATATGGATTCACGAACTTTACACAAAAATTTTGTGCAGCATGTCATATTTGTAACAAACATCATGCACAGGGAGCATTCAAACCCAAGCAGGGGAGTTTTCCTATACCACCATATCCATTCCATACTATCTGTATGGATTTCATAGAACTGAGAAAATGTGAAGGGAAAAAATACTGTTTAGTAATTATAGACATGTTTTCAAAATGGGTAGAAGCTTTTCCTACTAAAAATCATCCGGATGCAGCAACAGTGGCAAAAGCCCTAATAAAAGAAATAATTCCTAGATTCGGCATACCGGAAAGAATCTATAGTGACAATGGGACACACTTTGTTAATCAGACAATTCAGCAACTTGGGAGATTCTTTGGGATCTCCTTGAAGAATCATTGTGCTTACCACCCACAGTCTGCAGGACTGGTGGAAAGGTACAATGGAATCTTAAAAAGCAAGTTGAGGAAGTTAATGAATGAAACACAGAAGAATTGGATTTGCTGTTTGTCTTTGGCACTGCTGAGCATGAGAACAGTTCCAAATGTAAAGGGTTTGACCCCCTTTGAAGTGATATTTGGAAGGGCATATTATGTGCCACAGTGGAAAGCTCTCATGCCTGCAGAGCTGGAGGCTGACAGCTCATTAGCTAACTACATGAGGAAATTGTTAACAAATAAAACTGTTTTGCAGTTGAACTCTTTTTCAGATAAGGAACAGACCAGACCATTAGAAGTGGTGCTGACCCCTGGGTCCTGGGTGTGGCTGAAGGTCATAAAGAAGAAGAACTGGACAAGTCCGAAGTGGGAAGGCCCGTACCAGGTACTGTTGGCGATGCCTACTGCAGTCAAAGTTGCTGAGAGGTCGTCCTGGGTCCACCTGACGCACTGTAAACCGGTAAAGAATTTTCAGCTTGATAAACATTTTGTGACTGATACACAACAAAGGCAGGATGGCCAAGAGCAAAATGAGTAAAAATACAAACCAACCCTGAAGATATTGTTTAACCATCTTGCTAACTATACATCTATTGACTATGATTGTGGTGACTTTCCTTTTGTTGTGGTTTTTCCTGCATATAACCGTACAAATGAAAGTGGAGAAACGTGATGAACTGTCTATAGACTGGCATCCAAACTTTAACACATACCTAGCTATGAAGCGTGTATATGTAGAGACTATGAACGTTTCAAATTGCTGGGTTTGTACTGCTATACCAACAACATATGGAGGGCTGTTGATGTCCGCTGTCCCCTTGGGGATAAATGAGACTTGGGAAAACTTACTTTTTGATACAGGTTCTGTGAGATCACAGGATAAGATTGCATTGTATTTGCCTATTACACAGAGAGGAATTGTTTGTTTCTATAAAAACGACACACTCCAAGTAGGTTGGAGTAACTGTAACATAACTGTATCTTATAAATGCTATATTAAGGCTAAAGATAAAACTACTAGTTGTAGCACAAATTATGATTCATATTTGAGCTTAATGAAAACAACAATAAAAGATGTGCAGAGAAATCCTGAATTGCTTAAACAATTGTCGGTTATAGACAAGAAAATGTTTCATTCAGAGTTAACCCACATCAGTACTAAAGTAGAAAACTGTTATTTTGTTTGTGGGAAAAAAACATACAAATGGCTACCTGAGAATTGGTCCGGCAGTTGTTTTTTGGGTTATCTGGTTCCAGCTATAAGGCATACTGCAGAATTACCTCTAGGTAAGATACGAAACATAAGAGATGTATCCCGAAAACCTGGAAATTCAGTCGAAAAACCTGCAAATCCAGTGGGAAAAATCGAAGCTGGTTGGAAGGATCATCCATCCGTGAAGGATAAAGAAAAATTGACTCATATGGACTTGAGTGATAGTGTTATATCCTGGGCTGGAATATTCCCAGCCTATGGAGCAGTCAAATCAATCTGGGAGCTGAGAAAATTGTCAAAGCTTCTCGAAGTAATGAGTAATGCAACTTTTTCCGCTCTCGAACTTGTGACTGATGAACTGAATGCAATGAGAACTGTTGTGCTACAAAATCGAATGGCTCTTGACTTCACCCTAGCGGCGAGAGGTGGTACTTGCACGCTTATCAAAGAAGAATGCTGTGCGTTTATACCAGACAATTGGCATGAGATAAATGATCACCTAGAGGTAATACAGCAGGTATCAGCCATGACTGAACCAGGCCCAAACCCACTGACAAACTTTTTCCAGAGTCTATTTGGTGGGTGGGGTTCAATCCTAATGAATATTCTGATTGCTATTTGTGTTGTTCTGCTCTTATTAGGAGCATGTGTCTGTTGTGGGAATCCCTGTATGAAAAGATTAGTCAGAGAATTTGTTGATATATCTGTAACTGAGACTTTGTACCAAGACATTGAATTGGATCTATTGGTTCCAAATGAAATTCTTTCCGAAATATAAACCAAATGACTTGCCTAGTTGAAAGTCCTTGAAGGAGAAGGCTAGGGAACAATATGATATTGTTTATGTTTCTGAATAGAATAAAAAGTATTAAAAGGGAGGAAAATGTTAGAAAAATATGTATTTGAACATATAAAGTGCTAGTTTAAAAGCAAATAGTATGTAATGCATTTTCTTCTATTTACAATATGGCAGTAAGAAAGATCTTACATGTAATTGCTTGAAGCTTTGGAGCTGCAGTGTGTTTGAACTCTGACCCTGGCAGTAGCCAGCTCATCAAGCTTATGTTTTTCACTAATGATTATCTGCTGGGTCAGGAAAATGAATGTATAAAGCATTGAAAATCTTTCTTCCTTCCTCTGAGATGGTTGGCCTTGCGAATATTATCAGAGATAAAGCACAGCTGCTAAAAGTAATGTTGCGAGAAGAACAAAGAAGTGTATTACAAGACTGAACTGACTATTGTATTCGAGCAGGACTGAAACCTTGAAAGAATAACATTTACAGAAAGACATTATAACTGACCAGGTGCTTTGCAAGGCTGTATTATTCTCATGGGAAAACTTTTAAAAAGTATAACATCAGCTTTTTCTTATGAATAGAATATTGTAGACTATAGTGATGTAGGTGCCCTGTGACTGACCACGTCAGTGAGGTGGGCACAGCTTGAATGTATGGTGTATAAAATGTAGAACATTTCCTGTATCATGCCAGACAAAACTCTATACTTGTATTGTATGGTATTTTGCCTCCTGGTGTACACTAGTAAAGTTTTTTGCATCTGAGCCTTTTGTGTTGTCCTAATTTGTTTTTATTTAACACAGGGCAAGATGCAGAGGACAGGAAGAAATGGAAACAGATGATCCACTGTGGTGACCCCTAACGGTAGCAGCTGAAAGAAAAAAAAAAAAAAAAAAAAAAAATATATATATATATATATATATATATATATGGTTACCTATCATTCCATCGAAAGTTCATTCCATCTAAAGTTCATTACATCGAAAAGCATTTTGTGGGGGCTTCCCCACACCTAACTATATATATCAACTCCAGGGTCGCACAACATTGGGGAAGGGGGCAAATGCTTTTCGATGTAATGAACTTTAGATGGAATGAACTTTAGATGGAATGAACTTTCGATGGAATGATAGGTAACCATATATATATACATATACATATAAAAGACTGTATTCTGAGATGCTCTTTATCTCTGTCAATAACAGTTTCTATCTAACTGGAAATATATTGAAGAAAGCTTTTTCATTTATGGACAAGATGAATGCAGGTCTAACTAAATGTCATATTAATCTTCTCCAAATGTCTGTGATTTCTGTTATACACCTTTTTTCTTCTCTGTGAATTGTACTGGAACTTGTTTTAGCAGATTTACCAAAAAGTTTATCCTCAAGCGGTCACTTTGTACTTGAACCATATATTTATGACTCTTATTTTTTAACAAGAGTGTTATTAAAAAAAATTGCAGGCTTAAAGCCTGAACAAGCAATTAAGAGCACTAGTCAAATCCTCCAAAGTAAACTTCAAGTCCAAATTGTCTACATCTACTAGAGACAATAACCCAGATCTATTCAGAACTGGTGGTCAAGGACACCACATATACAAATGCCGTAGATATAGAAAACTTGTTGGCTGTCAGATTCAATGAAAACTTCACCCCTCTGTCCCCCCATCAGTAAATCAGGGCATTCCCAGTACCTGTACCCTTCCCCTTATATCTAGGGAAAAGGTCATCACTGCCCTCTCAAAGGCAAAAAATACAGCCTCCATGGGACCCGATAGCATCTTAGGATGCATCCTACATGAATTCAGGCAAGAACTTGCAGCACCATTAGGCATCCTATTTAACCAAAGTCTGAGTACTGGCTTTGTCCCAGCTGAGTGGAGAACAGCCATGGTCATCCCTTTGCACAAAGGTGGAGCATCCACTGATCCGGGAAATTATAGACCCATCAGACTAACTAGCCTGATCTGCAAGGCCATGGAATGGATTATCATGGACCTCATTAACAAGGACATTGGCAACCTCCAAACACTCAATCCCACACAGTTTGGCTTCATCAAGGGGAGGTTATGTCTGTTAAATTTGGTCGAGTTATTTGAGACAATCACCAAAGCCATGAACGAAGGGAAGATGGTGCAGACTGCCTACCTTGTTCTGGCCAAAGCCATCGACACTACTCCCCACTTGGGCATAATAGGTAAACTCTCTCAACTAGGCATCAGTTCATATGTTACCAGATGGGTAGCTAACTGTCTGACTGATAGAATCCACCTAGTCAAAATAGGGGAAGCCACCTCAAGCAGTAGATCCATAATGAGTAGCATACCCCAGGGTTCGGTCTTGGGTCTTCTGTTATT
>NC_056743.1:1907177693-1907197693 GCF_019279795.1 Protopterus annectens
GTATGGGTGAGTAAGGCATGGCACAAGGTGCAGTATGGGTTAGTAGGGTGTGGGATAAGGTGCAGTATGGGTGAGTAGGGCATGGCACAAGGTGCAGTATGGGTGAGTAGGGTGTGGGATAAAGTGCAGTATGGGTGAGTAGGGCATGGCACAAGGTGCAGTATGGGTGAGTAGGGCATGACACAAGGTGTAGTATGGGTGAGTAGGGTGTGGGATAACGTGCAGTATGGGTGAGTAGGGCATGGCACAAGGTGCAGTATGGCTGAGTAGGGTGTGGGATAAAGTGCAGTATGGGTGAGTAGAGCATGGCACAAGGTGAAGTATGGGGGAGTAGGGTGTGGGATAAAGTGCAGTATGGGTGAGTCGGGCATGGCACAAGGTGCAATATGGTTGAGTAGGGTGTGGGATAAAGTGCAGTATGGGTGAGTAGGGCATGGCACAAGGTGAAGTATGGGTGAGTAGGGTGTGGGATAAAGTGTAGTATGGGTGAATAGCGCATGGCACAAGGTGCAGTATGGGTGAGTAGAGTGTGGGATAAGGTGCAGTATGGGTGAGTAGGGCATGGCACAAGGTGCAGTATGGGTGGGTAGGGCATGGCACAAGGTGCAGTATGGGTGAGTAGAGTGTGGGATAAGTTGCAGGATGGGTGAGTAGGGCATGGCACGAGGTGCAGTATGGGTGACTAGGGTGTGGTATAAGGTGCAGTATGGGTGAGTAGGACGCAGCACAAGGTGCAGTTTGCGTGAATAGGGCATGGCAAAAGGTGCAGTATGTGTGAGTAGGGTGTGTGATAGCGTGCAGTATGGGTGAGTAGGGTGTGGGATAAAGTGCAGTATGGGTGAGTAGGGAATGGCACAAGGTGCATTATGGGTGAGAAGGGCATGGCACAAGGTGCAGTATGGGTGGGTAGGGCATGGCACAAGGTGCAGTATGGGTGAGTAGGGCATGGCACAAGGTGCAGTATGGGTGAGTAGGGTGTGGGGCAAGGTACAGTATGGTTGAGTAGGGCATGGCACAAGGTGCAGTATGGGTGAGTAGGGCATGGCACAAGGTGTAGTATGGGTGAGTAGGGTGTGAGATAAGGTGCAGTATGGGTGAGTAGGGCATGGCACAAGGTGCAGTATGGGTGAGTATGATGTGGGATAAAGTGCAGTGTGGGTGAGTAGGGCATGGCTCAAGGTGCAGTATGGGTGAGTAGGGTGTGGGATAAAGTGCAGTAGGGTGAGTAGGGCATGGCACAAGTTGCAGTATGGGTGATTAGAGTGTGGGATAAGGTGCAGTATGGTTGAGTAGGGCATGGCACAAGGTGCATTATGGGTGAGTAAGGCATGGCACAAGGTGCAGTATGGGTTAGTAGGGTGTGGGATAAGGTGCAGTATGGGTGAGTAGGGCATGGCACAAGATGCAGTATGGGTGAGTAGGGTGTGGGATAAAGTGCAGTATGGGTGAGTAGGGCATGGCACAATGTGCAGTATGGGTGAGTAGAGTGTGGGATAATGTGCAGTATGGGTGAGTAGGGCATGGCACAAGGTGCAGTATGGGTGAGTAGGGCATGGCACAAGGTGCAGTATGGGTGAGTAGAGTGTGGGATAAGGTGCAGTATGGGTGAGTAGGGCATGGCACAAGGTGCAGTATGGCAGAGTAGGGTGTGGGATAAAGTGCAGTATGGGTGAGTAGGGCATGGCACAAGGTGCAGTATGGGTGAGTAGGGTATGGGATAAAGTGCAGTATGGGTGAGTAGGGCATGGCACAAGGTGCAGTATGGGTGAGTAGGGTGTGGGATAAAGTGCAGCATGGGTGAGTAGAACATGGCGCATGGTGCAATATGGGTGAGTAGGGTGTGGGATAAAGTGCAGTATGGGTGAGTAGGGCATGACACAAGGTGCAGTATGGGTGAGTAGGGTGTGGTATAAGGTGCAGAATGGGTGAGTAGGATGCAGCACAAGGTACAGTATGGGTGAATAGGGCATAGCTCAAGGTGCGGTATGCGTGAGTAGGGTGTGGGATAAATTGCAGTATGGGTGAGTAGGGAGTGGGATAAAGTGCAGTATGGGTGAGTAGGGCATGGCACGAGGTGCATTATGGGTGAGTAGGGTGTGGGATAAAGTGCAGTATGGGTGAGTAGGGCATGGCACAAGGTGCAGTGTGGGTGAGTAGAGTGTGGGATAAGGTGCAGTATGGCTGAGTTGGGCATGGCACAAGGTGCAGTATGGGTGAGTAGGGTTTGGGATAAGGTGCAGTATGGTTAAGTAGGATGGCACAAGGTGCAGTATGGGTGAGTTAGACATGGCACAAGGTGCAGTATGGTTAAGTAGAGTTTGGGATAAGGTGCAGTATGGGTGAGTAGGGCATGGCACAAGGTGCAGTATGGGTGAGTAGGGTGTGGGATAAAGTGCAGTATGGGTGAGTAGGGCATGGCACAAGGTGCAGTATGGGTGACTAGGGCATGGCACTATGTGCAGTATGCGTGAGTAGGGTGTTGGATAAAGTGCAGTATGGGTGTGTAGGGTGTGGGATAAAGTGCAGTATGGGTGAGTAGGGCATGGCACAAGGTGCATTATAGGTGAGTAGGCATGGCACATGGTGCAGTATGGGTGGGTAGGGCATGGCACAAGGTGCTGTATGGGTGAGTAGGGCATGGCACAAGGTGCAGTACGAGTGAGTAGGGTGTGGGATAAGGTGCAGTATGGGTGAGTAGGGCATGCCACAAGGTGCAGTATGGGTGAGTAGGGCATGACACAAGGTGTAGTATGGGTGAGTAGGGTGTGGGATAAGGTGCAGTATGGGTGAGTAGGGCATGCCACAAGGTGCAGTATGGGTGAGTAGGGTGTGGGATAAAGTGCAGTATGGGTGAGTAGGGCATGGCACAAGGTGCAGTATGGGTGAGCAGGGTGTGGGATAAAGTGCAGTATGGGTGAGTAGGGCATGGCACAAGGTGCAGTATGGGTGAGTAGGGTGTGGCATAAAGTGCAGTATGGGTGAGTAGGGCATGGAACAAGGTGCAGTATGGGTGAGTAGAGTGTGGGATAAGGTGCAGTATGGGTGAGTAGGGAATGGCATAAGGTGCAGTATGGGTGAGTAGGGCATGGCACAAGGTGCAGTATGGGTGAGTAGGGTGTGGGATATGGTGCAGTATCGGTGAGTAGGGCATGCCACAAGGTGCAGTATGGGTGAGTAGGGTGTGGGATAAAGTGCAGTATGGGTGAGTAGGGCATGGCGCAAGGTGCAGTACGGGTGAGTAGGGTGTGGGATAAAATGCAGTATGGATGAGTAGGGCATGGCACAAGGTGCAGTATGGGTGAGTAGGGTGTGGGATAAGGTGCAGTATGGGTGAGTAGGGCATGGCACAAGGTGCTGTATGGGTGAGTAGGCCATGGCACAAGGTGCAGTATGACTTAGTAGGGTGTGGGATAAAGCACAGTATGGGTGAATAGGGCATGGCACAAGGTGCAGTATGGGTGAGTAGGGTGTGGGATAAAGTGCAGTATGGGTAAGTAGGGCATGGCACAAGGTGCAGTATGGGTGAGTATGGTATGGGATAAAGTGCAGTATAGGTGCGTAGGGCATGGCACAAGGTGCAGTATGGGTGAGTAGGGTGTGGGATAAAGTACAGGATGGGTGAGTAGGGCATGTCACAAGGTGTAGTATGGGTGAGTAGGGTGCGGGATAAAGTGCAATATGGGTGAGTAGGGCATGGCACAAGGTGCAGTATGGGTGAGTAGAGTGTGGGATAAGGTGCAGTATGGGTGAGTGGGGCATGGCACAAGCTGCAGTATGGGTGAGTAGGGCATGGCACAAGGTGCAGTATGGGTGAGTAGAGTGTGGGATAAGGTGCAGTATGGATGAGTAGTGCATGGCACAAGGTGCAGTATGGGTGAGTAGGGCATGGCACAAGGTGCCATATGGGTGAGTGGGGTGTGGGATAAAGTGCAGTATGGGTGAGTAGGGCATGGCACAAGGTGCAGTATGGATGAGTAGGGTGTGAGATAAAGTGCAGTATGGGTGAGTAGGGCATGGCACAAGGTGCAGTATGGATGAGTAGGGTGTGAGATAAAGTGCAGTATGGGTGAGTAGGGCATGGCACAAGGTGCAGTATGGGTGAGTAGAGTGTGGGATAAGGTGCAGTATGCGTGATTAGGGCATGGCACAAGGTGCATTATGGGTTAGTAAGGTGTGGGATAAAGTGCAGTATGGGTGAGTAGGGCATGGCACAAGGTGCAGTATGGGTGAGTAGGGTGTGGGATAAAGTGCAGTTTGGGTGAGTAGGGTGTGGGATAAACTGCAGTATGGGTGAGTAGGGCATGGCACAAGGTGCATTATGGGTGAGTAGGGCATGGGACAAGGTGCACCATTCTTTAATTGGTCTGATTAGAGGTACAACTTATCAGGGGGTGGGTTTGGCATAGTGGCTAAGGTCATTACCTCCTAAACACAAAATACTGGGCTTGATTCTGACCTTTGATTATTAGCTAACCCTAAAATGGCTATTTACAGCACTTAACTTAGTATTCATCTATAAACAAGTACCACCCTGGAGTGGATCTCACCCCTTCCCCATTGGATCAAGCGAACAATGCCATAATCTTGTATTTTTTTTCTCAACTTCTATTTGTTTCCCACTGATAGTATATACATTTGAGATGTATATTTTGGCATATTCCTGAGTGCTGCATTTTTTCCTCTGAAGGCAAAGACCTTCTGCTGCACTACTCATATCTAATGTTAAGTGATGTACTGTTGAAAAGGCATTAATCTTCATATTTTGTGAGCCAGATGCAGGAGATTTCTTTGACATAACAAAGTATTGAAGAACTCAGTTGGTAACAGGGGACAGTGAAGATAGGATTCTTTCGATTTTTATCTGTTGTGTATGACCATGTAGTGATTTGTAGAGCAAAATTCTTACAGCTCCACTCATCTTTAGATCCTTTGTTTCTGTATGAGTCTGGCCTGGTGAATAGTTTCATGTGTGCTTTAACCAGATTAAGGTAGACAATGTCCACAGATAAAGTTTCAATAAGGGTGGTGGCCAGTCTATTCAATACATTTATTGGGTGAAGTGTACAAGATCTCTCACAAAGCTGCACTCGCTAAGGCTTTATGTGGTAACATTAGTACATGCTATGCTGACTGCATCCATTATCTTGCTGTATGATACATTTGTGAGCTGAAGTGTACAAGATCTCTCACAAAGCTGCACTGGCTAAGGATTTATGTGGAAGCCTTAGTATGTGCCATGCTGACTGCCATCATCACCTTGCTGTATGATACGTTTGTGAGGTGAAGTTTACAAGATCTGTCACAAAGCTGCACTGGCTAAGGCTTTATGTGGCAGCCTTAGTATGTGCTGGGCTGACTGCCTCCATCACCTTGCTATGATACATTTGTGAGGTGAAGTGTACAAGATCTCTCACAAAGCTGCACTGGCTAAGGCTTTATGTGGCAGCCTTAGTACGTGCCGCGCTGACTGCCTCCATCACCTTGCTATGATACATTTGTGAGGTGAAGTGTACAAGATCTCTCACAAAGCTGCACTGGCCAAGGCTTTATGTGGTAGCATTAGTACATGCCGTGCTGACTGCCTCCATCACCTTACTGTACGATACATTTGTGAGCTGAAGTATACAAGATCTCTCACAAAGCTGCACTGGCTAAGACTTTATGTGGCAGCCTTAGTATGTGCCATGCTGACTGCCTCCATCACCTTGTTGTATGATACATTTGTGAAGTAAAGTGTACAAGATCTCTCACAAAGCTGCACTGGCTAAGGCTTTATGTGGCAGCCTTAGTATGTGCATGCTGACTGCCACCATCACCTTGCTGTATGATACGTTTGTGAGGTGAAGTGTACAAGATCTGTCACAAAGCTGCACTGGCCAAGGCTTTATGTGGCATTCAGTATATGCCATGCTGACTGCCTCCATCACCTTGCTGTACGATATGTTTGTGAGATGAAGTGTATAAGATCTGTCACAAAGCTGCACTGGCTTAGGCTTTATGTGACAGCCTTAGTATGTGCCATGCTGACTGCCTCCATCACCTTGCTCTACGATACATTTGTGAGGTGAATTGTACAAGATCTGTCACAAAGCTGTACTGGCTAAGGTTTTATGTGGCAGCATTAGTACGTGCCATGCTGACTGCCTCCATCACCTTGCTGTACGATATGTTTGTAAGGTGAAGTGTATAAGATCTCTCACTAAGCTGCATTGGCTAAGGCTTTATGTGGCAGCCTTAGTACATGCTGCGCTGACATCCTCCATCACCTTGCTGTATGGTACATTTATTAGGTGAAGTGTACAAGATCTGTCACAAAGCTGCACTGGCTAAGGCTTTATGTGGCAGCCTCAGTACATGCCTTGCTGACTGCCTCCATCACCTTGCACAATATGTTTGTGAAGCTGATTTGTCTATATTTGCTGGAGCCTTTAGAAGGGCCCTCCTTGTAGTGTGGGATTACAGTAGCCTCTTCCCAGATATCAGGGAGGTGGCCAGTTTTAATGCTTTATTAAGAAACATGCATGAGGAGGGATTCTAGAGTATTTCTGATTTCACGTTAGGCTGTCTCATATCTCATTTGATCTCATGGAACTGTCATTTTTTACCTTAACTGATGACTGATGTGACCACTTTTGAAGTACTTTTGAGTGGAATCATGTTGCAGGTAGGAAACATAGAAGGAGTTTGACTTTGTTACCTGATGTTTGTTGCAAACTGTTTGCAGGTATGCCAGTTAGCTCCCCCTAACCGTGAAACCACAACTATGTAGAATTATTCACAAAGTCCCTATGCAAACACGTGAATGACTGCATAGAGACTGATGTACCTACCAGAAGTAAATCCAAAAGAAACATTCAAAACAAGCCCCACTAATGAATTCCTCACCAAACCAAGGTATGTAATAAAAGAAAAAAAAAACTTCATGGCCAAAATCAGGAAGAGCAAGTCCCTTAAAGACAAGTGATCTCTTAATTAATTAATTAATTAATTAATTAATTAATTAATTAATTAATTAATTTTACATTTGTTGACCGGTTTGTCCGACTGAACTAAGTAGCCCTTTTTCAGCTCCACATGTTCTACAGATTATAATTTACAAAAATAAGTAAACAATCAACAACTGGTTTAGAGAAAATATTCATAGCTTCATAGGTAGGTACTAGGCTATTGGCCCTAAGGCCTACATAAGCCTAGCCAAAAAGGTACCACGGCTTTTGCCTCCCAAGAAAATTATTTTCCTGTGCCACTGTTGAGCAGAGCCACAGAAGTGATACCCGGGGTGAATTTCCTATTTCCCATCCAATCATCAAGATTTTTCTTGAAGAGTGCTAATGAAGAGCTTTGCTTGATATAGATAGGTAGTTTGTTCCAGAGTATGGGAAATCGCTGAGACAGGAATCTATCCCTCCAGCATGTTCTGTTTATTGTGGTGACAACGTTTAGATCCCTAGAGCATGTAGCTTGGAGGGATTGGGATTTCTTTAAATGGAGCATGTCCAACAGCTCTGGGCTTGACATAGCTTTGTATGTTAGGCAGAGATCACTTCTGAGTAGGCGATATGCGAAGGAGTAAAGCTGGAGATTTTTGAGATGGTCTGCATACTGTTTGAGGCCAGTAATCCTCTTTGTGAGGTATTTCTGTGGTCTTTCCAGTTGTTGTAGATGTCTTGTAAGGTACATACCAAAAGGGGCATTGTACTCTATAATGGGTCTAATGAGTGATGAGTAGAGGGGAACAATGACCTCTTTTTTCCTGGATGAGAAACCTTTTGTGATGAGGTGTGCCACGTAGAAGGATTTCCTGATTACTGTGGTGATGTGATTATCAAAGGAGAGACTACTGTCCACCTGTGTCCCAAGGTCTCATCACACTTTCAGTGTTAAGTTTACTACCGCCTATGTGGTAGTTCATGGGTACAGAGTTTTTACCAAAGGGGATGACAATGCACATTCTGGCATTGAGCTTGAGGCCATGGCTTTGACACCAGGCATTTGTCTCAGTGAGGCCCTTTTGTAGGGTATCCACATCATTAGAAGTTTTGATTATGGCTCCTAGTTTGCAGTCATCCACGAACTTCATTAGCCAAAGACCGTCTGTGTTACCCTGTCCTTCAGAGAAGTAGATATCAAACAGCAGAGGACCCAGGACTGAACCCTGTGGTACTCCACTTGTCACTGGTCTGAAGTCGGATTTGGAGTCTGCTACATTCACAGTGTGGGTTGTGTCCATGAGCCAGCTGGCAACCCATCTTGTGACATAGGGATGTATACCTAGTTTAGTGAGTTTATCTAAAATTCCAGAGTGGGGGGTGGTGTTGAAAGCCTTGGCAAGATCTAGATAGGCTGTGTGAACCACCTTACCCTCATCTACGGCTTTGGTGACTGCTTCAAAGAAGTCTATCAGGTTTAGGAGACATGATCTTCCTTTTGCAAACCTGAACTGGGTGGGGTTCAGAGTTTGGAGATAATCAATGTCTTTGTTTATAAGTTCCATGATGATACGTTCCATGGCCTTGCAGACCAGGCTCATCAGGCTAATGGGACGGTAGTTCCTGGGGTCCGTGGTGGCTATCCCTTTGTGAAGTGGGATAACCATTGCTGTGCGCCATTCAGTTGGCACAAAGCCTGAGGTGAGACTATGACTGAACATGGTACTTAGGTGGGGTGCCAGTTTGCTCTGTAGTTCATGCAGAATGTGGCCTGGGATGTTGTCAGGTCCCATGAATGCTGTGTCCTTGGCTTTGGAGAGTGTGGTTTTTACCTGTGCAGCCATGATTACAGGAAATTTGCATTCTTCTGGTATAGAGATGGGTCTTTTAGGAGGTGAGAGTGGGGTAAAGTTGGCACTGAACCTATCTGCCAGGATGTTGGCAATATCAGTTGGTTCTGTATATTTAGTGCCATTGTGCTGTAACTCAGAGCAGATCTGAGTGTTGCCATTGAGATTCTTGACATAGCTATAGAATGCTTTATGGTTGTCTTTAGAATCAATGGCAATTTTGTTTTTGTAACTAGCTTTGGAGGATTTTATGAGGGATCTCGGCTTCTTACTGAGGCTGACCACGGAGTTCCTCCAATCATGGGATTTTACTCTTTTTTGCAACCATTTCTTTCTTCTGTTGTAGAGTTTGTTTATGGCAGAGGACCACTAGATTGGCTTCAATTTTTGGAGGATAGCCTCTTAGTTCTGTTAGGGATAGCATGATCCATGCACTCATGTAAGTTCTTATAAAGTGCAATTGTGTAGGATTCAGCAGTCATACCTCTATTGTCCATCTGCATGGGTGTCGTGAAGGTTGCCACTTCTGTCTTAAGAAGCGTGAAGTTGGCTTTGGAGAAATTTTTTACAGTAGTTTCCCTAATGGGGGGTGGGGATGGGATGTGGATGTCTAGGGTGATTAACTTGTGGTCAGATCTGACCAATGAGGAATTGACCTTTGGTGTGGAATACCGGTCACCCATGTTGGTAATGACCAGGTCTAGGATATTGCTGCCCCTGGTGGGGGTGTGGATAAGTTGATCCAAGGCCTTGGAATTTGTGAATTCCAGAAAACTTTGAGCTAAAGAGTCAGTACATACTTAGTTTTCCCAGTTAATGGTGGGGTAGTTGAAATCACCCATTATTAGGGTGTTGAGTTGTACCCTAATATTTTCCAGTGTATCTAGAAATGAGGAGTGGGAATCCTGGGGCATGGTGGGGGATCTGTAGCAAGCTACAATTTGGATTGCAGTGTTGCCCAGAGTTAGTTGCACTTGGATAATCTCGGATGCATTACGCTGAGCAACTAGCCTGGAAGTGTGGGTATCCTTAATAAATATGGACATGCCTCCGCCTTTTGTGTTTTGGTCCAGGTTAGGTGACGGAAAGGTGTGGTATGAATTATAGCCTGGTAATGCAGGGGTGTTCTCTGGAGCCTTGAACCAGGTCACTGCACAGATGTTGATGTTTTCCATTTTAAGGAGTGCCTTGAGTGAGTGCATTTTGAGGTTTAGACTTCTAGCATTAAGTAGCATTACCCTCAGATTTTGCTTGCTTGTACCTGTTACGGTGGTGAATTTGTCATTTGAACCTTGCCTAAAAACGGCACTATAGGGGTGGCAAGAGCCTTTGCCAGTATCCGGAATCCTAAGGGCGACAGGTGCAGGCCATCTCTGGAAAAGCATCGTGGTCTGTCGATCATGTCATCCCTGGCAGACAGATACTGGATCCCCTTAGAATGACACCAGAAACTTAGCCAATTGTTGAAGTCAATCATTTTGTCCTTGTACTGTGGTAACATTCTGGGTGATGGCAGGATGCTTTTCAGGGCTAGGGTCATACCTGACTGGGCTACAAGATCGGAGAGCTCCTCTATTTACACCAACATGGACAATGACGGAGTCATATTTATACTCGTTGTGGAGTGACCTGAGTGCGTGTATTATGTGACGGATCCTGGCACCTGACAGGCAGCTGAAAGTAACTTTCTCCTTGTTTAGCCTGATGAGTGGAACATCAGTGTACCTGAATATAGAGTCACCTATGACTAAAGTGTTGGGTACGTTGTTTTGACTTATGGGCTGTGGTTGAGTGCACACTGAGTTTGTGGGCTATGTATCATTTGGGTTGTGTTGGGGGGGGTGGAGGTTGTGTGCATTTCTGCTTTGGAGGGCTCTGTTGCTTGGGCAGATTTTTATTGAGAGCCTCCGTGAATGTAAGTGTGTGTTTTGTGTTTCTATGTGTGTGTTTTGGTCGTGTAGGTTTTGAGGGACTATGTGATGAGTGTGGTGTGGTGCAAGTGTTTACCTTCTCCTCTTAATTGTCTAGTCCAGTCTTGGGTGGAGAGAGCTTTGCTTCCAGTTTCAAAGTAACACGTACATAAAAAACAAGGATTTACTACAGTAAACTAATCATGTCTGTCCTCTTTAGAATCCTACATCATTCAGAAGGACTAACAATAGTTTTGTCACCAGACATAACATCTTACATTATGCAGATAAGAATGTATGTAATGTGCCTAGGACAGAGAAGTTAATGTGAGACAAGGTCTAGAAAGTTAGAGAAAGTTACATATTTGGGAGCAGATAGAATGTGCAGTTAGGGTTGATAAGCTGTTTAAGGGGGGTGGGTACAGAGGCAGGTCCATTGGCTTAACAGGTATTCCTTAGTGGCTGGCTTGAATTGACTAAGTTGCCTGAGTGACCTGATCTTTAGTGGGAGTTTGTTCCAGACCTTGGAAGGATTATAGCTATAGAAAATACATCCATTTTTAGTTTTAGGTTTGTGGATTTGTACCAGATCTAGGTTGGAGCTCTGGAGGGATTTAGCAGGTGAATAGTGAGAGATGACAGATGATTGGGTAGGACAGTAAGAAGGCTGATAAGGGATGGAGTGGATGATCTGGAGTTGAGGGAGAAGAAGCTAGTGAGGTAGTTCTAGACATTTAAGGTGTTTGAGTGAGAGACAGTGATGTGACTTGTAAGTCTGATGGGCTGCAAAATGTTGTAGGTAGATTCAGGTTTTGCAAGGAGTATGCAGTTGAGACAAGTAAGAATTTGAGAGCCATATCATGGACTGGGTAGGAGGTAGGCATAAGAGAGAGTTACTTTAGCTTCACTGGTGAGAAACTTTTTGTTGCGGTAGAGGAGCCCTAGTGTCTGATGAGTTTTCTAGATACCGTTGTTAATGTGTAGATCAAATTTAAGTTGGTCATCAATGATGACACCATGGAGTTTAGTGCTAGTTTCCACCTCGAAGTGTGTGTTATTGAGGGACATGATTGTGAAAGTGGATTTAACGTGGTTGTAGGTTTTAGGAAGAAAAAGCAGTAGGTTAGTTTTTTGGGGTTAAGGATAAGCTGGTTATCAGAAAGCCAGTTTTCTGCTGAGTTAAAGGAAGTCTGTGTTGTAGAGATGAGTTTGGAGGGAGAGTCAGCAGTAGTGATGATGACAGTAGAGTCATCAGCATGTAGGACAAGTGATGACTGATGACAGGAAGATTAAAGAAGATTAGTGAAGATGTTGAAAAGTAGTGGACCATGGATGGAACCCTGAGGGACACCCATTTTAACTGGGAGAAGAGGGGAGAGTGCAGATTGCCACTTCACTGCTTGAAATGTTTCAGTGACGTAGCTGGAAAACCATCCAACAGTAGCAGGTGAGAAGTTAAGGTTGGTTAGTTTGTGCAGAAGGAGAGGATGAGAAATGGTGTTGAAAGCTTTAAAGAGATCTAAGAATAGGCAGGAGACAAGTTTGTTGTTATCTCCGGCAAGGGATATAGTATCAAGGAATGGTAGTAAGGCAGTAGTAGTACTATGCTTTGGTCTAAAGCTATGTTAAGTAGGTGTGAGCAGATTTTCAGAGAGTAGGTAGTGCATAACGTTTATGTATACATTTTTCTAGAACTTTAGAGAGAGGAGAGAGGAGAGAGGATGAGAATTGGTCTAAAATTAGTGATGTCTGAGGAGTTACCTCTTTTATGTAACTACATGTATACAACTAAACAAGAAACTAAGAGGTCTAATTAAGTCTAACAAGGCCAGCTATGACGTCAGGATGCCTTGCAGCCTAAGGACAATCATAAGGCCTTCTTCTGCTATGTCTGGAACCTTAAATTAACACACACAGCAATGTGCTGAACTAGTGGTGAATGGTACCACCTTCAATGAACAGGATGACATAACAAATCTCCTGGTTAATAAATACAGCTTAAACATCAACCGCCACTCCCTCCCAGGTTCATTTAGGTAAAATCCCCTCTAACATACTTTCACAACAATTAGCAGGGACCAGGTGCTGGCAGAACTTGCTAAAGCCAAGAACACCATCTCTATGTGTCCTGCAACATCCCTGGTTGCCTTGTGAACAGTTTAAAACACAACATATCAGGACCACTTGAGGGAATCTTCAGTTACAGCCTTGAAACAAGGCAACATTCTAGGTAAATGGAGGATTGCAGGAGTCATTCCCTCCATGAGGGCAAACCATCAACTGTCTCAAGTAACTGCAAACTCATCAGTCTAATGGGCCTAATATACAAAGCCATGGAAAAAATTATCATGGAAATGATAAACAAGAACATTGATAACTTACAGACACTGGGCCCATCCCAATGTGGCTTTGTTAATGGAAGATCATGCCTACTTACCTTGGTAGACTTTTTTGAGAGGGTCACTGAGGCAATAGATAAGAGTAAAACACTGCACACTGCGTATCTTGACCTAGCCAAGGCATTCGATACAATATAAGGACAGCGGCCCACAGGATAATGGATCCACTAGATAAGAGTAAAACACTGCACACTGCGTATCTTGACCTAGCCAAGGCATTCGATACAATATAAGGACAGCGGCCCACAGGATAATGGATCCACAAATGATCTCCAGCCACAAAGTCCTAAAAAACTTGTTTAATAAAGGCTTTGACTCAAAATTCCATAAAACACAATGTAAACACAGTATAGTTAAGCGCTTTCACCCAGTCCAAATACCAGGCTTCATCAGAACCCTTAACATTGTGTTCAAGCAGTTTAAATAAGATAATTACAACATGTGACAGCTCTTCCCCACCAATGAAATAAATACACACATCCCCTTTTTTAAAAAGATACACATAAAAAACTTTTTATATTTGTTCATTTTAAAAACAAAATGAAATTAATTCATTCAAATCTATGCATACTCGTATCAACAGCTGTGCAAAATGAATCAAAATATAAATATGTAAATATTTGAAAGCTGTGTATAATATGTGCATAAAATAATGCAAAGGTGTACAATTTATAATCTAGCAGCTCTTAATTTTAAAACACTGGTAATATTAATGTTGTCATTGAGTCCCGAGGCTCTCCCAGCATCTAATCTGAGTTACCAAAGCAACTCCTTGTACTCCAGGCTGGATTCCCAACTACCACCCCGGGGGTCCAAACAAACCTGCTCCAATACAAAAAACTTAATATCCATATTTGTACAGGTTTGAGAAGGCATTAGTATCTTTCCCTCCACTACCCTCATACATGTGTTCATAAATTCTCCTGTTCAAATGCCTTTCTGTTTTCCCTACATAAAAACTCGAGCACTTCATACACATGCCAAGTATACTACGCCCTTGGTCCTACAGTTGAAATATTGGGAAGCTTGAATGTTAAATCTCCTAGACAGAATATATAGAGACCCCTGGTTAATTATATAGCAACATTGATGGCAGGCACCATATTTGTACGTACCTTTCTTAACCCTTCCTTGTCTACCCTGCAAATCTAACCCTCTTTCCATACGTTCCTTGAGATTCGTGTCTCTCTTCCTTACAAAATGGGGATGGACAGGTAGAAAACCGGAAATGTCATCATTCACCTTTAACACCGGCCAGTATTTTGTAATAATTCTTTCCACTTCAGGTGATGACAATGAACAAGTATGTAGAAAGGCACCTTCTTTCTTAGACACCTTGGAGGAACATTTACCAAGCTCCAATCCCCCACTTCCTAATAAAGGGAAAACATTTTTGTCCCTATTCTCTGTCACTTCCCTAACTACGTTCTCAATAAGTTTTTTAGGATAACCCCTCTCTACAAAAAGTGTAGTAATAAATTCCACTTCTTCCAAAACCTGTTTCCTTAGGCTTGTCATTCTTCAGGCCCTGATCATGTGACCCTTTACTATCCCCTTTTTGGTAAAAAGGATGTCCGCTGTCAAAATGCAAATAAGCACTCAAAAAGGTGGAGACACCCTTCCTCATAATCTTTGTGTATTGTAACATCCAAGTAGTCTAAGCGGTCTTCATTCACATTCGAAGTAAAAGTCAAAACTCAGTAGACTCATTAAAGTAACAAAAAAATTCTTCTAATTTCTCTTTCGACCCTTTCCATAATAGACAAATATAATCTAAAAATCTTGTATATTTACTAATATAGTTAATCCAATCAGTCTGTAATATAAATTTTCGTTCCCAAAAATATAATACACAATTGGCGTATAAGGGGGCACAAGGTGCCCCCATAGCTACTCCTTTCTTTTGATGATAATATTCTCCATTAAAGTAAATAAAATTGTTCCTAAGAACAGTTTCAGTAAATTCTATAATAAAATTAATGGTGTTGTTATCCAAGCCTGATTCAGTAGTGAGTATTTCAGAAAACCATTCTAAACCCGTCTCATGGGGGATGCTTGGAAATAATTCCACAACATCTATAGTGACCATAAGTATATCTTTATCATATTTATCCTTACTCATTCCCTTCAAGAATTCCCATGAGTCCTTACAAATGTGTGCTATTGAAGCAACAAAGTCTTTTACTTTCAAATCTGCAAAGGTAGCCAAAGGTTCAGTAATCCCACCTGCACCTGCTACTATGGGCCTAAACTTGATATTACTAATTCCTTTATTTGTCTTAGAAGTGCCAAAAATTATCGGTATTCTTGATTTGTCCACATATAGAAAATTGTATAATTTCTCATTCATGCTCCCTTGCAGTAAATGATCTAACAAATAATATTTAATTTTAGCATAAGCTATATTTATCTCATTTCGAAAAACTAATGCATATTGTTCCGTATCCTGTAAAATGTTGTGCATTTACATGTCATAGTCTACAGTATACATCAACACCATGCCTCCCCCCTTATCGGGTTTCATGACCTTACACTTCTTTTCGTTCAAATACCTTAAAGTATTTCTTATTATATTAACTAATTGTTGGTCAAAGAGTCAAAGGCCAAACTGCTGTCTACATATGTTCCCAGATCTCTTACTGCTGGATCACATATTAGGGGTGTTTTATTCATGAACTAATTAACTTGGGTTGACAGTTTTCCAAAGGCCATTATAATGCCTTTTTTGGAATTGAACTTTAGGCCACTTCAGAAAAATTATCACTCCGGCCTTCCTTAAAAATGAATTGCCTAATTTCATTCTCCACAAGCTCCTCAAATATTTTCAAGAATGGGTGAGTGGGGGGATTAAATGTACTCCTCCTTGACAATCCCGTTGGGAGTGTTCCAGGCCTTTGAATATGATGTTCAAATTCAATTGCCTGATAAACAATTTTAAGTCAATAATAGCATTCACCAATAGGTAGTGGAGGATTGGAGCTTGGTAAATGTTCCTCCAAGGTGTCTAAGAAAGAAGGTGCCTTTCTACATACTTTTTCATTGACATCCCCTGAAGTGGAAAGAATTATTACAAAGTATTGGCCAGTGTTAAGGGTGAATGATGACATTTCTGGTTTTCTACCTGTCCATCCCCATTTTGTAAGGAAGAGAGAAACAAATCTCAAGGAATGTATGGAAAGAGGGTTAGATTTGCAGGGCAGACAAGGAAGGGTTAAGAAAGGTACGTAGAAATGTGGTGCCTGCCATCAATGTTGCTATATAATTAACCAGGGGTCTCTATATATTCTGTCTAGGAGATTTAACATTCAAGCTTTCCAATATTTCAACTGTAGGACCAAGGGGGTAGTATACTTAGGCATGTGTGTGAAGTGCTCAAGTTTTTCTGCAGGGAAAACGGAAAGGCATTTGAACAGGGGAATTTATGAACACATGTATGAGGGTAGTGGAGGGAAAGATACTAATGCCTTCTCAAACCTGTACAAATATGGATATTACGTTTTTTGTATTGGAGCAGGTTTGTTTGGACCCCCGGGGTGGTAGTTGGGAATCCAGCCTGGAGTACAAGGAGTTGCTTTGGTAACTCAGATTAGATGCTGGGAGAGCCTCGGGACTCAATGACAACATTAATATTACCAGTGTTTTAAAATTAAGAGCTGCTAGATTATAAATTGTACACCTTTGCATTATTTTATGCACATATTATACACAGCTTTCAAATATTTACATATGTATATTTTGATTCATTTTTCACAGCTGTTGATACGAGTATGCATAGATTTGTATTAATTTCATTTTGTTTTTAAAATGAACAAATATAAAAAGTTTTTTATGTGTATCTTTTTAAAAACGGGGATGTATGTATTTATTTCATTGGTGGGGAAGAGCTGTCACATGTAATTATCTTATTTAAACTGTCTGAACACAATGTTAAAGGTTCTGATGAAGCCTGGTATTTGGACTGGGTGAAAGCGCTTAACTATACAGTGTTTACATTGTGTTTTATGGAATTTTGAGTCGAAGCCTTTAGTAAACAAGTTTTTTAGGACTTTGTGGCTGGAGATTGTTTGTGGATCCATTATCCTGTGGGCCAGTGTCCTTGTCTTGGTTTGCTGCTTGTGTTACTACTTTTGGTGTTCCTAGTGATTTGATACAATATCCCACTCATGCATTGTTGACAAGCTGAATGTAAACCACCAAAGAAAAGAAACCAGTGAATAACAGCTCTACTTTCCTGAGTAAAATTTATTCCACAATACAAATTTCTCTAGAGCCTCGGCCACAGCCTTTAAAGGTTTCTCACCCGGAGTTCAGGGCATGAGTATCATGTCCTACACTGACAGCCTTTAAAGGTTTCTCACCCGGAGTTCAGGGCGTGAGTATCATGTCCTACACTGACAGCCTTTAAAGGTTTCTCACCCGGAGTTCAGGGCGTGAGTATCATGTCCTACACTGACAACCTTTAAAGGTTTCTCACCCGGAGTTCAGGGCGTGAGTATCATGTCCTACACTGACAGCCTTTAAAGGTTTCTCACCCGGAGTTCAGGGCGTGAGTATCATGTCCTACACTGACAGCCTTTAAAGGTTTCTCACCCGGAGTTCAGGGCGTGAGTATCATGTCCTACACTGACTGCCTAAACGTTCTGTGTCTATATTCAGTCTGCTACAGGCTGCTAAGAGGGAATCTTTGCCTGCTTAACAGGGCTTTCTCAGACCCAGCCCTGATGGATCTGTTTGTACATGTGCAAAGCAAACAGCACCAGAAACACTAGATCCAGTGATCTGATCTTCAATTGTAACATAAAGAGAACTTGCTGGAGAGACAGATATGTATCCCCAAGGATCCCTGCACTATGAAATAGGCTCCCCATGCATGTAAAACAGAATTCATCCCTGACCCTTTTCAAATGAAACCTTAACAATTGGATGGGAAATTGTAAATGTACACCCAGTCTGGCCCCCATGTCCCTTATGGACAAATGTTGTGAATAAGAAAAGTATTATCTTAACTAATACCCCCTGAAAATACCTTAGTTACTTCACTACTGACATGACACCCATATAGACGCCCATGATACTTGGGGCCTGAATGTGTTTGGGGTGTGCGTCTAGGCTCAAAAGGGCCTTAGTGGTTGTTACTCTAATAACAACATGTTGATTCAAATCACAATATTTCTTTTCCTTCCCCTTCTTTTTTCTGACATGCTTGTAACAACAACTGTCCGAGGTGCAAATGGGCAGGTATCAATGGGGTGCAAGTGGGCAAGTGTCAATGGGATGCAAGTGCATTAACAGTGCTGATGTATGAAGTCGGGATAATCCAGCTTCATAACTGAATGTCAATATTGCATTCGCAGTTATTCCTAAAACTTGCAGTTGTAGTAAGGAACTTGGCTAATGTGCTACAGTAACATGAATGTGGGGAGACATGTTTTTTCTTTGCTCCACAACATTAAGTAGAGCAGGTGCCAGTTTGCAGAACTGTGTCGGGTGCCATGTGACCTAAATCTGGTTGTGTATAAGACACTGTTATAATCGTGTAGTGACGGTAAGTTTTAAATCAAAGGAAACTTTGTTTCTGTTCATTGTATCAGTGGGCTCCTTATAGATGGCCATGCCTTTCATTTTGTTGCATTGAGTTTACTAAAATTCAAAGACTTTGCACACTCTCTTTTATTATTTTAATGATTTGCTGATTTCATAACTGTACCCTTTAGTCTTATCAGAAAATTTTCCACTCTATTTATGCCTGATGGGAACGACTTTATCTCTGTAGTTGTTTCAAGTGCTGATGATGGCTGCAGATAATTTGCTGATAGGTTACGAACGAGCCCTGATATATCATCCCAGTTAACTTACACCAGATGGTTCGGGGCAACATAGCTGTCACTTGAAAAATCCTTAAAGATGCCTTCATTTTTATTAGGTTTGGTTTAGTTTATAAGAAGAATGTCACAGCAATGGGGTCAGTATAAAAAGGGGGACGGGCAACATTTAACTTAAAATACTCAGCTGGCATGTTTGTCATTCGCCTATATGTTTCTACCTTTTTTAGGCATTTTTCCATCCGCACAGGGTAGTTAATGCTTATAAGTCTAACAGACTTTGCTTCTGATTATTGACTAAGGCACAGTTTTCTTAATTGTTGGAGGGATAATTCAGATCATTAAGCAGAAAAGCATTTTCCATTACAGAAAAGGATATAAGCTTATCAGGGAAGTCCTTATTTACTTAACGTGACATTGAAAGGATGCAATAAAACAAAACAGAATTGTACTTTGTGCTATGCTGATTGCGGGGTACTTTATGGTCACAATTCTATTAACCTGTTTTTGAAAGACTGAGAGGACAGAGCTTTAGATCACATGTCTATAATATCACATACTGAGATCCCCTCAAAGTTTAGAGGTATGGGATTACTAATGGGGAAAGGTAATGAATGATGAAGGGTTGCGTACCAGGGAGATGACCAAAATGGAGAAGAAGGCACAATTCACTCCACAGTACTTTCTGTTTTCAGCTAGTAGTACAGTAGTACATGTGTATTAAGGCTTTGAGACTGTAGGTTAAAATAGCAAAATGTTATTTTGTAGCTGACAGCTTAAAGACTGCTGATTTATAGGTTTAATGTTTCTTTAGCACTAAAATTCACCCACCAGAGTGAACAAACAAAGACTCAAATCATGCATGCAGTTTATAGTTGTGAAATGTTGATGGTGTGTAAAAAACAAGGAAACAACAAACATTTTTCAGAGTTTGGGGCAGAGAGTGTTATGCAATGTTTGCATGCAAGACAGCCAAGATCCTGTTAGAAACAAACAGTGGCAGAGAATAATGTTTTCATATTCAGCCAAAGAGCTCATCCGGTGCTTACCTCACCAGCAAAATGATCTCACGTGGTAATGCTGCAGGGAT
>NC_056743.1:1907202693-1907287693 GCF_019279795.1 Protopterus annectens
TGTAGTTCTGTACTCCTGTACTCCTGCAGTTCTGTACTCCTGTGCTCCTTTAGTTCTGTACTCCTGTACTCCTGTTCTCCTGATAGCTCTGAACTCCTGTACTCCTGTAGTTCTACACTCCTGTACTCCTGTACTCCTGCAGTTCTGTACTCCTGTAGTTCTGTACTCATGTAGTTCTGTACTCCTGATAATTTTGTACTCCTGCACTCCTATAGTTCTGTACTCCTGTACTGCTATACTCCTGTAGTTCTGTACTCCTGTACGCCTGCAGTTCTGTACTCCTGTACTCTTGTACTCTTGTAGTTCTGTACTCCTGTACTCCTGTACTACTGATAGTTCTGTACTCCTGTAGTCCTGTAGTTCTGCACTCCTGCACTCCTGTAGTTCTGTACTCCTGTAGTTCTGTACTCCTGTACTCTTGTAGTTCTGTACTCCTGCAGTTCTCTACTCCTGTTCTCCTGTAGTTCTGTACTACTTTACTCCTGCAGTTCTGTACTCCTCTACTCTTGTAGTTCTGTACTCCTGTACTCCTGCATTTGTGTACTCCTGTAGTTCTGCACATCTGTACTCCTGTAGTTCTGTACTCCATACTTCTGCAGGTCTGAACTCCTGCACTCCTTTAGTTCTTTACTCCTTTACTCTTGTAGTTCTGTACTCCTGCAGTTTTGTACTCCTGTACTCTTGTAGTTCTGTACTCCTGTGCTCCTTTAGTTCTGTACTCCTGTACTCCTGTACTCCTGTAGTTCTGAACTCCTGTACTCCTGTAGTTCTACACTCCTGTACCCCTGCAGTTCTGTGCTCCTGTACTCCTGTAGTTCTGTACTCCTGTACTCCTTCAGTTCTGTACTTCTGTAGTTCTGTACTCCTATACACCTGTACTTCTGTACTCCTGCAGTTCTGTACTCCTATACTCCTGTACTCCTGTATTTCTATATTCCTGTACTCCTGTACTCCTTCAGTTCTGTACTCCTGTACTCCTGTAGTTCTATACTCCTATATTCCTGTACTCCTGTATTCCTGTAGTTCTGTACTCCTGTACTACTGTGTGGGAGTACTGACACATGGAAATTACCTGTGTGGTGTTCAACCATCACCCAAGTCTTGGATGGGGACACACATGAAACAAAATCCTTGGTTACACTGTGACAGCTCATCCCACTATACCCCAAGTTATAAAACAAAGTCCTATGAGTCTTACAGACCTTTCAGTTGCCCATTTAACTAATAGCTTCTCTTGGTTTTATAGGTTCGTAGGTTCATAGGTTGGTACTAGGCTATCGGCCCTAGGGCCTATACAAGCCTAGCCATAACAATTCCCTGGATATTTCTTCCCGCAATATTTACTTCCCTGGATGCCTATCTAGCAGGGTGACTGATGTAAACCCCAGGGTGAATTTCCTATCTCCCATCCAATCGTCAAAGATCCTTTTGAAGAGGGCCAAGGAGGTGCTCTGCTTGACATGTAGTGGGCAGTCTATTCCAGAGTATGGGAAGTCTTTGGGTCAGGAACCTATCCTTCCAGCATGTTTTGTTCATTGTGATGACAAGGTTTTGATCCCTGGAGCATGTGGCTCTGAGAGATTGGTATTTCTTTAAGTGGAGCATGTCCAACAGCTCAGGGTTTGACATGGCCTTGTATGTTAAGCAGAGATCACCTCTGAGTAGACGATATGCCACAGAGTATAGCTGAAGTTTTTTTAGATGGTCAGGATAGGGCATCTGCTTTAGGCCTGTGATTCTTTTAGTGAGGTATTTCTGCGGCCTTTCCAGCTGTTGCAGATGTCTTGTGAGGTACATATCACATGGGGCATTGTACTCTATAATGGGTCTAATGAGGGATGAGTACAGTGGGACAATGAACTCCTTTTTTCTGGATGAAAAGCTCTTATTGATGAGGTGTGCCACATAGAAGGATTTCCTGACTGTTGTGGCGATGTGGTTATTGAAAGTGAGACCACTGTCCACCTATGTCCCTAAGTCTCTCATCACACTTTTGATGTTTAGTGTACTGCCACCTATGTGGTAATTCACAGGTACAAGTTTTTTTCCAAAGGGTATAACTATACATTTCTTGGCATTAAGCTTGAGCTCATGGCTCTAGCACCAAGCATATGTTACTGTAAGGCCCTTTTGTAGAGTATCCACATCACTTGGGGATTCAATAATGGCTCCCATTTTGCAGTAATCTGCGAACTTTGTTAGCCAGAGTCCCTTAGTGCTGGCCTGTACTTTGTTGAAGTAGATGCCAAACAAGAGCAGTCCCAGGACTGAACCCTGAGGTACTCCACTTGTCACTTGTCTGGAGCTGGATTTGGAGTCGGCTACTTTTACAGTCTGGGTTCTGTCAGTAAGCCAGCTGGTAACCCATTGAGTGACATAGGGATTTATGCCCAGCTTAATAAGTTTATCTATGATTCCAGAGAGGGGGATGGTGTTGAAGGCCTTGGCGAGGTCCAGATAGGCCTTGTGGACCGCCTTACCCTAGTCCACAGCTCTGGAGACTGATTCAAAGCAGTCAATCAGGTTCAGAAGACAAGATCATCCCTTCATGAACCTAAACTGGGTGGGTTCCAGTGTTTGAAGGTTGCCAGTGTCTTTGTTTATAAATTCCATGATAATGAGTTCCATAACCTTGCAGATCAGGCTCATCAGACTGATGGGATGGTAGTTCCCGGGATCCAAGGTGGATCCCCCCTTATGGAGTGGGATAACTGTAGCTTTGTGCCACTCAGTGGGCATGAAGCCTGAGGTGAGGCTATGATTAAACATGACACTTAGGTGCAGTGCCAGTTCATTTTGTAGTTCATGTAATACACAGGTTGTCATCTGGTCCCATGGATGCTGTATTCTTAGCTTTGGAGAATGCGGTTTCTACCTGTGTGGCCATGATTACCGGAATTTGGCAATGTTTTGTTATTGAGATGGGCCCTTTAGTGGGTGATAGGGGAGGTGAAGTTGGCACTAAATCGATCTGCTAGGATGTTGGCAATATCCTTGGGATCAGTATATTTAATGCCATTCTGTTGTAGCACAGAGCAGATCTGAGCATTGCCATTTAGATTATTGACATAACTAGAATGCCTTGTGGTTGTCTTTGGAATCTTTGGCAATTTTATTTTCATAACTAGCTTTGGAGGATTTTATGAGGGATCTCAGCTTCTTACTGAGGCTGGTAAGGGAGTTTTTTGCATCCTGGGATTATCCTCTTTTCTGCAACAGTTTCTTCCTTCTGTTGTATAGTTTGTTTATGGCAGGGAACCACCAGATTGGCTTTCTTCTTTTGGAGGAGAGCATCTTGGTTCTATTTGGGATGGCACAATTCATGCACAAGTGGATTTGCTCATACAGTGCCTTAGTGTGGGATTCAGCAGTCGAACTTTCAGCTCCCGTCTGCATGGGTGTCATGAAGTGTGTCACTTCTGACTTGAATATCATAAAGTTGGCTTTGGAGTAGTTTTTTACGAAGGTTTCCTTATGGGGGTGGTGGGGGTGGGATGTGGATGTCAAGGGTGATTAGCTTATGGTCAGACCTGACCAATGAGGGGGTGACCATGTTGATTATGACCAGGTCTAGGATATTGGAGCCTCTGGTAGGAAAATGGATTAGTTGATCCAGGGCATTGGAATTTATGAATTCCAAGAACCATTGGGAAAAGATGTTGGTACCCGAGTAGTTTTTCCAGTTAATGGCAGGGTAGTTGAAATCACCCAGTATTAGAGTGTTTGGTTGTATCTTAATATTTTCCAGTATGTTTAGAAAGGTGTAGTGAGAATCTTGGGACATGGTGGGGGATCTGTAGCAAGCTACAATTTGGATTGCAGTCTTACCTAGTGTTAGTTGCACCTGGAGAATTTCAGATGCATTGTGTTGGGCAACTAGCCTGGAGGTGTGAATATCCTTGGTGAATATGGACACTCCTCCACCTTTAGTGTTTCGGTCTTGGTTTGGTGGCTGAAAAGTGTGGTAAGCATTGTAGCCTGGTATTGCAGGGGTGCTCTCTGGAGCCTTGAACCAGGTCTCAGTTACTGCACAGATATCAATGTTCTCCATTTTTAGGAGTGCCTCGAGAGAGAGCATTTTGATGTTTATACTTTTAGCATTGAGTAGCATTACCTTCAGATTTTGCATGCTTGTATCTGTTACAGTGGTGGTTTTGTCCTTTGAACCTTGTCTAAAAAAGGCACTATAGGGGTGGCAAGAGCTTTAGCCAGTAACCTGAATCCCAGGAGCAACAGGTACAGAGCATCTCTGGCAAAGCATCATGGTTTGTCGATCATGTCATCCCAGGCAGACAGATACTGGATCCCCTTTGAATGACACCAGAAGCTTAGCCAATTGTTGAAGCCAATCATTTTGTCCTTATACTGTGGTATCATTCTGGGCAAAGGCAGGATGCTACTCAGGTCTAGGGTAATACCTGCCTAGACCACATGATCTGAGAGCTCTTCCATGTCTCTTTTCATGTATTCCAGGGAGGTACATCTCAAGTCATTCACTCCAACATGGACAATGACAGAGTCGTATTTGTACTTGTTGTGGAGTAACTTGAGTGCATGCGTTATGTGGCGGATCCTGGCACCCGACAGGCAGCTGACTGTAATTTTCTCCTTGTGAGTGGGACATCAGTGTGCCTGACTATAGAGTCACCTGTGAGTAAAGTGTTGGGTACATTGTCTTGCCTTAGGAGCTTTTGTTGGGTGGCATACTGGTGTTGAGAGCTATGTGTCACTTTGGTTTTGACTGGTGTTTGTTTGCGTTTCAGCTTCAGAGATGCTTGTTGCTTGAGCAGGTTAATGTTAAGGGCCTCTGCATATGTGGGTTTAGTGTTGCTATGTGTGGGTGTTGATGGTGTGAGTTTTGAAGGGCTATGAGTTGCTTGAGGTGTAGTGGAGGTGTTAATCTTCTCCTCTTGACTGTCTAGCACAATCTTGGGTGGAGAGAGCTTTGCTTCCATTTTGGCTGTGTAAGTGCATCTCTCGCAGGTTGTAGTGTTGGGTGGTAGGAGGAGAGGCTTGTCTGTGTACATGAGGCAGTAGCTACATTGCCCCAGTATGCCCAGATTTTACCAGAGATTTCCAATGAGGATGGGAACCCAAGCACCCTGGTGGAAATCAGAGCCATCCTGAAGACTGTAAGCCCTTCCTTCTCGAGCCAACTGACAATTCGCTAGTGCAATTATGAGCCCTGTTCTTGTATCTCTGAACCTACTGAATCTCTCATTAGTATTATTTTCTTAAAGACTAAAATGTAAATACAAAAGTGCATCAAACCAAGTCAAAAGAACAAAAACAAAATTTAAACAATTTATTTCTGGGAAATACGAAAAAAATGTGGATAAGCTTTTAAACTGAGACTTTCTTTGTTAGATAAAGCAGTGTTACTTTATTTATTTTATTTATTTATTTATTTATTTTTAAACCGATATTTATTTATTTATTTATTTTTAAACCGATCATTGCCTAACTAGAGAAATGAGTAAAAGCTAAAAATGTGTTGAGCGGTTAAGGAATAAAGCTACATGTGACCTACCTTGCCTATTAATGTTCCCTTCGTCTTTTATTAATTGTGTCTTCTTAGCTTCTTTTTCAAGGTTTTCTCCAGTGCAAAACTAGTGAGGACCTCAAAGAAGAAATTAAGAAAGGACAATTAATAAGATACCAAAAGAACAGAACACCAAGGCAACACTAATAGTTGAGGCTCATAGGTTCATAGGTTCATAGGTAGGTACTAGGCTATCTGCCCGAGGGCATTTATAAGCCTAGCCAGAGTGTGTCGGCTTTCGCCACCCCATTGATTAATTAACTTGGCCTCGGTCAAGCAGAGCCAATGAAGTGATCCCAGGGGTGTATTTTCTGTTACCCATCCACTTGTCAAGGTTTCTGTTGAAGAGTGTTAGTGAGGGGCTCTGCCTGATGTAATTTGGAATTTTGTTCCAAAGCATGGGGAGTCTCTGTGACAGGAATCTATCCTTCCAGCATGTTCTATTTAATGTTGTAGTGAAGTTTAGCTCACTAGAGTGCGTGGCTCACAGTGACTTGGATTTCTTTAGGCGGATCATGTCCATCAATTCTGAGTTGGACATGGCTTTTTAAGTCAGGCAGAGATCACCTCTGAGTAAGCAATATGTCACTGAGTACAGCCGGAGTTTTTTCAGTCGGGCTGCATAGGACATATGTTTGAGGCCCGTAATCATCTTGGTGAGGTACTTTTGTGGTTTTTCCAGCTGTTGGAAGTGTCTTGTGAGGTACATCCCAAATGGGGCACTGTACTCTATTATGAGTCTAATGAGTGACGAGTAGAGGGGCACTATAACCTCTTTATTTCTACATGCAAACCCTTTAGTAATTAGATGGGCCACATAGAAGGATTTCCTAACTACTTTGGCAATATGATTGTCAAAGGAGAGAGTACTAGCTACCTGGGTCCCCGATCTCTTATTACCTCTTTTGTATTAAGGGGGCTGCCACCTATATGTTAATTCATAGGTGTTTTGTTTTTCCCAAATGGGATGACTATGCATTTTTTGTCATTTAGCTTGAGGCCATGACTTTCACACCAGGTGTCCATCTCAGTAAGGCCCTTTTCCATGTCAGCCAGAGAGTCAATTATAGCTCCCAGTTTGCAGTCATCGGCGAACTTGGTTAGCCATAGTCCTCCTGTGTTTGCCTGTACTTCTGAGAAGTATATGCCGAACAGTAGGGGTCCCAGGACTGAGCCTTGTGGGACACCACTTGTGACTGGTTTAGAGTCGGACCTGGAGCCCACTATTCTTACCGTGTGAGTTCTGTCTGTAAGCCAGTTGGCAACCCATCTCATGGCGTAGCGGTTTATGTTCAGGCTGGTGAGTTTTTCTGTAATACCCAAGTGGGGAATGGTGTTGAAAACCTTGGCAAGGTCAAGGTAGGCTGCGTGAACCACCTTTCCCTTGTCTATGGCCTTGATGACTGTCTCGAAGAAGTCATCCAGGTTTAGTAGGCATGATCTGCCTTAACAAAGCCAAACTGGGTCAGGTCAAGTGTTTGGAGGTTCCCAATGTCTTTGTTAATGAGTTCCATGATGATGCACTCCATAGCCTTGCAGACCAGGCTAGTCAGGCTTATGGGGCGATAGTTACCAGGGTCAGTTGTGGCCCCTCCTTTGTGGAGAGGAATAACCATTGCCATGCAACAACACCTTTCCAATCATCTCTGAACAAAAGTGTCTGGGTATGAAAGTAGACCCCACATGGTATTTCTCAAAGCATCCTGATAGTTTCCATACCAATCTGCTCTCATACCTAAAGCTTTGGTGTAAAATCTCACACCTGCTTTTACCTTCTGCCCAACAGCCATTAGCTAGAAATGCTCTTATCTGACAAAATTAAATATAGTCCTTCACTCAGCATTAAATACACACAAAGTAGATGGTTTTAAATGCAATCATCAAATTTGTCCTGAAAGCCAGTAACCTGACCTGTCATTTCAGTTTACTTGCAACCTGTAAATGGCACCTGATTATTATCACAGCATTCTTGTTCTTTGTCTAAAAGATATAGCAAATAATAAAACTTGGTGGGTGACCCCACTTTAAAAATGTAAACTTAAATTCAAGCAACAAAACTATTGCTTCAGACTGGATATTGAAGAAATCCTATTTCTTATAGGACCTAAGTGGAAATCTGCAATTGGTGAAATAGCCTTCTTGGACAAACAGTTTTGAATCACTTGCGTGCAGAAACAAGGAAATAACACTCACTCAAACAATGTAATCTGAGTCTAAAAGAACACCTGGTGTTGTAATGTAACCCAAAGTAGTTCCTCTTACATGTTTTATGTATTTGATAATGATGTTATGCTACTTCCTGGTGACGAGACAAACCTTGTTTTGAAGTCCTTTTACTTTCAACCTACAAATGACACCTGATGTTATGACAAATAAAATGTTTCTTTCACATCATCCTAACTGTCCATCATACCTGAAGTCTTATGTGTCTTTATTGTAAACTTGTCCCTTGAGCCCGGGTCATGGCTGAAAAGGGCTTGATGACCAGCCCTTCTACCCAGCTATCAAAATGAATAAATAAATAAATACGTCAGGTTTAGGGTCGAACTCTAATTATCGGTTCAAGGTGCTCCCTTTTGAACATTCCATTCCTCCTCCCCCTCCAAAAATACTTTCAGAGTACATAGTTCTAGATTCTGCTGTGTGGAGAGCAAAAGAAATCATAGTTTGTTTGTCGTGTATGACTGGGTAGAGTCTGAAGGTGTTCTGATGCATAGCTGAATGCAATATTTGTTTTCAGATTTAGGAGTTATTATGAAACAGACTCTGTCACACATGCATAAGCTCACACATAGACACACACACAAACAAAACATTTCATTTGGCACCAGCCCAGAGAACGCAGTTTGCCACACTACGTAATTCAGTATATGAGATTCCGTCTTTCTTTCTTACTGTTTTGTGGATTGGATTATTCCAACTAGGCCTGTGGCATGTTTTCAGGGGAATACCCCAGGTGGTATTCCTCTTGACTAGGTTAAATTTGACAAGGGCATCAGAGAAATTTCCCTACTATTTTCCATTTGCCTTGACTGCCTCGAAGAAGGAAATTGTGGGGTTAAATATCAAACCAAATTCCTTCTAGATAGGGGATTTTAATTACCCCCAAACATTAATTGGCACACTTATACCTTTAAATAATACCAATGTGCTGAAGCAGGTTGTTAAAATATCCACTAGAGACTATAATATCTTTACCCTGGTCATTTCTAACCTAGTCCATATCTGTACTCTACCCTGCATCTGCTAACCTTTAGTTAAATCTGACCACAGGTCAGCCATCTTTTCTGTCAGGCCTAGTAGTAACATCCTACCATCAAATGAGACTATCTTTAGGGAATTCTGCAGGGAAAATGTACTTCAGCTTGTACAGGACCTTTACAAATTTTCCACCAATCTCCTGCAAATGGACACAACAGACAGGACTGCTGCATTCACCCCTTACTGGTACCAACACCTAAACAGCTGCATAGAAAGACCAGTACCTGTCCACCCTAAATATAACAATACATTCCGGAATGAATCTCGTTGGTGGAACTCCTGTCTTAATAAACTGTACAATAACAGGAGGAATATGATGAAACATTGTACGAAATCCCCCCCTCCTTATCTCAGGACCACATTAAAACTTGCCAGCAAATAACTTATTATTAGGAAATGTAGAGTACAAGTCAAAGGTCGCTACTGATACCAAAGAAAACTTCAAGTCTTTTTTCCAGTTATGTCAGGAAATTACAAAATAATGTCCCTCAATGTCCTGAGCTCATTTATAATGATATCACATAGTCTGTTTCCCAGGATACACCCAGTATCCTAGAAGACAATCTGAGTGCTAACTTTACCTTGCCTATTTACACTGTTGTCAAAGACTAAAAGTAATACTTCCATGGAACCAGACAAGACATTGGGCTGCATTTTCATTAATGCCAAATAGGTACTACCAGAGTCACTAATTAAACTTTTTAACCACAGCCTACCCATTGGGTTTGTGCCTGACATCTGGAGAACAGCTGCTGTGACTTCCCTGCACAAGGGCTGCCTCTCTGATGAGCCAGCAAATTCTAGATCCATCAGTCTCACCAGCCTTATATACAAAGTCATGAAACATATCATAGCAAAATTCATTTATGGCAACATAACTGATCTAGATCACATTCAGTTTGGTTTTGTGAAGGGCAGGTCTTGTCTCCTGAACCTAATAACCTACTTTGAAAAAGTTACCAAGGGTGTGGACAGTGATCATCCCATGCACACTACTTATCTCAGTTTGGACAAACCTTTTGACAATATCTTCCACTCAAGAATTGTTAAAATATTCAGAAAAACTTAATGTAAACAACTATGTTTTCCACCGGATTGCAAATTGGATACCTGACAAATCTCAGGTTGTAAAAGTTGCTGGTACCCTCTCAGAAAATAAAACTGTGACTAGTGGGGTACCACAGGGATCAGTGCTAGGATCTGTCCTGTAACTAGTGGGGTACCACAGGGATCAGTGCTGGGACCTATCATGTAAGTAATGCGGTACCACAGAGATCAGTGTGGGACCTATCCTGTAATTAGTGGGGTACCACAGGGATCAGTGCTGGGACCTGCCTACTTTGGCAATTATTTTGCAGACTTGAACTGTGATTGACCAAGTTTACCGATGACTGCAAAATAGAAACTGTTATCTGTTCAACTGTTGTTATTAAACAGCTCCGGCAAGGTTGGAATATGAACATACTTTTTGTATACTAAAAATGGTCTCAAGTTAAACAAAAAAAAAGTGAAGTGTAGTCACAATCCTTAAAAAAGTTGATCCCATCTCATATGCTTGAAACAGTACTCCCTTGTAGACAAACATGGTCATAAGAAGCCTGGGTGCCTAAATGGAAATTCTTATATCTGGCGAATGAATTTCCAAGGGAATGTCTTTACGATACAAGGAAGTTGTCCTGACACTTTACTCTTCCTTTGTCAGACATTCCACTGAATGAGATAACTCCTTTGGTATGTATAAATTAAAGAAAGGCCTCAGTGATACCTTACCAAAAAAACAAAGCAGTCCTTTCACTGAATGTGATAACTCCTTTGGTATGTATAAATTAAAGAAAGGCCTCAGTGATACCTTACCAAAAAAACAAAGCAGACCTTTCACTGAATGTGATAACTCCTTTGGTATGTATAAATTAAAGAAAGGCCTCAGTGATACCTTACCAAGAAAACCAAAGCAGACCTTTCACTGAATGTGATAACTCCTTTGGTATGTATAAATTAAAGAAATGCTTCGGTGATACCTTACCAAGGAAACCAAAGCAGACCTTTCACTGAATGTGATAACTCCTTTGGTATGTATAAATTAAAGAAAGGCCACGGTGATACCTTACAAGAAAACCAAAGCAGACCTTTCACTGAATGTGATAACTGCTTTGGTATGTATAAATTAAAGGAAGGCCACAGTGATACCTTACCAAGAAAACCAAAGCAGACATTTCACTGAATGTGATAACTCCTTTGGTATGTATAAATTAAAGAAAGGTCTCAGTGATACCTTACCAAGAAAACCAAAGCAGACGTTTCACTGAATGTGATAACTCCTTTGGTATGTATAAATCAAAGAAAGGCCTTGGTGATACCTTACCAAGAAAACCAAAGCAGACGTTCCAATGAATGTGACAACTACTTTGGTATGTATAAATTAAAGAAAGGCCTCAGTGATACCTTACCAAGAATACCAAAGCAGACGTTCCACTGAATGAGATAACTCCTTTGGTATGTATAAATTAAAGAAAAAGGCCTCAGTGATACCTTACCAAAAAAACAAAGCAGACCTTTCACTGAATGTGATAACTCCTTTGGTATGTATAAATTAAAGAAAGGCCTCGGTGATACCTTACCAAGAAAACCAAAGCAGATGTTTCACTGAATGTGACAACTCCTTTGGTATGTACAAATTAAAGAAAGGCCTCAGTGATACCTTACCAAAAAAACAAAGCAGACGTTCCACTGAATGTGATAACTCCTTTGGTATGTATAAATTAAAGAAAGGCCTCAGTGATACCTTACCAAGAAAACCAAAGCAGATGTTTCACTGAATGTGACAACTCCTTTGGTATGTATAAATTAAAGAAAGGCCTCGGTGATACCTTACCAAGAAAACCAAAGCAGATGTTTCACTGAATGTGACAACTCCTTTGGTATGTATAAATCAAAGAAAGGCCTCAGTGATACCTTACCAAGAAAACCAAAGCAGACACTTCACTGAATGTGACAACTCCTTTGGCATGTGTAAATTAAAGAAAGGCCTCAGTGATACCTTACCAAGAAAACCAAAGCAGACGTTCCACGGAATGTGATAACTCCTTTGGTATGTATAAATCAAAGAAAGGCCTCGGTGATACCTTACCAAGAAAACCAAAGCAGACGTTTCACTGAATGCGATAACTCCTTTGGTATGCATAAATTAAAGAAATGCCTCAGTGATACCTTACCAAGAAAACAGATGTTTCACTGAATGTGATAACTCCTTTGGTATGTATAAATTAAAGAAAGGCCTCAGTGATACCTTACCAAGAAAACCAAAGCAGATGTTTCACTGAATGTGACAACTCCTTTGGTATGTATAAATTAAAGAAAGGCCTCGGTGATACCTTACCAAGAAAACCAAAGCAGATGTTTCACTGAATGTGACAACTCCTTTGGTATGTATAAATTAAAGAAAGGCCTCAGTGATACCTTACTAAGAAAACCAAAGCAGACACTTCACTGAATGTGACAACTCCTTTGGCATGTGTAAATTAAAGAAAGGCCTCAGTGATACCTTACCAAGAAAACCAAAGCAGACGTTCCACGGAATGTGATAACTCCTTTGGTATGTATAAATCAAAGAAAGGCCTCGGTGATACCTTACCAAGAAAACCAAAGCAGACGTTTCACTGAATGTGATAACTCCTTTGGTATGTATAAATTAAAGAAATGCCTCAGTGATACCTTACCAAGAAAACCAAAGCAGATGTTTCACTGAATGTGATAACTCCTTTGGTATGTATAAATTAAAGAAAGGCCTTGGTGATACCTTACCAATAAAACGAAAGCAGACGTTTCAATGAATGTGATAACTCCTTTGGTACGTATAAATTAAAGAAAGGCCTCAGTGATACCTTACCAAGAAAACCAAAGCAGACATTTCACTGAATGTGATAACTCCTTTGCTATGTATAAATTAAAGAAAGGCCTCGGTGATACCTTACCAAGAAAACCAAAGCAGACGTTTCACTGAATGTGATAACTCCTTTGGTATGTATAAATTAAAGAAAGGATTCAGTGATACCTTACCAAGAAAACCAAAGCAGACCTTCAACTGAATTGATAACTCCTTCGGTATGTATAAACTAAAGAAAGGCCTCGGTGATACCTTACAAGAAAACCAAAGCAGACCTTTCACTGAATGTGATAACTCCTTTGGTATGTATAAATTAAAGAAATGCTTCGGTGATACCTTACCAAGGAAACCAAAGCAGACCTTTCACTGAATGTGATAACTCCTTTGGTATGTATAAATTAAAGAAGGCCTCGGTGATACCTTACCAAGAAAACCAAAGCAGACCTTTCACTGAATGTGATAACTGCTTTGGTATGTATAAATTAAAGGAAGGCCTCAGTGATACCTTACCAAGAAAACCAAAGCAGACATTTCACTGAATGTGATAACTCCTTTGGTATGTATAAATTAAAGAAAGGTCTCAGTGATACCTTACCAAGAAAACCAAAGCAGACGTTTCACTGAATGTGATAACTCCTTTGGTATGTATAAATCAAAGAAAGGCCTTGGTGATACCTTACCAAGAAAACCAAAGCAGACGTTCCAATGAATGTGACAACTACTTTGGTATGTATAAATTAAAGAAAGGCCTCAGTGATACCTTACCAAGAATACCAAATCAGACGTTCCACTGAATGAGATAACTCCTTTGGTATGTATAAATTAAAGAAAGGCCTCAGTGATACCTTACCAAGAAAACAAAGCAGATCTTTCACTGAATGTGATAACTCCTATGGTATGTATAAATTAAAGAAAGGCCTCAGTGATACCTTACCAAAAAAACAAAGCAGACCTTTCACTGAATGTGATAACTCCTTTGGTATGTATAAATTAAAGAAAGGCCTCAGTGATACCTTACCAAGAAAACCAAAGCAGATGTTTCACTGAATGTGACAACTCCTTTGGTATGTATAAATTAAAGAAAGGCCTCGGTGATACCTTACCAAGAAAACCAAAGCAGATGTTTCACTGAATGTGACAACTCCTTTGGTATGTATAAATTAAAGAAATGCCTCAGTGATACCTTACCAAGAAAACAGATGTTTCACTGAATGTGATAACTCCTTTGGTATGTATAAATTAAAGAAAGGCCTTGGTGATACCTTACCAATAAAACGAAAGCAGACGTTTCAATGAATGTGATAACTCCTTTGGTACGTATAAATTAAAGAAAGGCCTCAGTGATACCTTACCAAGAAAACCAAAGCAGACGTTTCACTAAATGTGATAACTCCTTTGGTATGTATAAATTAAAGAAAGGCTTCGGTGATACCTTACCAAGAAAACCAAAGCAGACGTTTCACTGAATGTGATAACTCCTTTGGTATGTATAAATTAAAGAAAGGATTCAGTGATACCTTACCAAGAAAACCAAAGCAGACCTTCAACTGAATTGATAACTCCTTCAGTATGTATAAACTAAAGAAAGGCCTCGGTGATACCTTACAAGAAAACCAAAGCAGACCTTTCACTCAATGTGATAACTCCTTTGGTATGTATAAATTTAAGAAAGGCCTCGGTGATACCTTACCAAGAAAACCAAAGCAGACCTTTCACTGAATGTGATAACTCCTTTGGTATGTATAAATTAAAGAAAGGCCTCGGTGATACCTTACCAAGAAAACCAAAGCAGACCTTTCACTGAATGTGATAACTGCTTTGGTATGTATAAATTAAAGAAGGCCTCAGTGATACCTTACCAAGAAAACCAAAGCAGACCTTTCACTGAATGTGATAACTCCTTTGGTATGTATAAATTAAAGAAAGGCCTCAGTGATACCTTACCAAGAAAACCAAAGCAGATGTTTCACTGAATGTGATAACTCCTTTGGTATGTATAAATTAAAGAAATGTCTCAGTGATACCTTACCAAGAAAACCAAAGCAGACGTTTCACTGAATGTGATAACTCCTTTGGTATGTATAAATCAAAGAAAGGCCTTGGTGATACCTTACCAAGAAAACCAAAGCAGACGTTCCAATGAATGTGACAACTACTTTGGTATGTATAAATTAAAGAAAGGCCTCAGTGATACCTTACCAAGAATACCAAAGCAGACGTTCCACTGAATGAGATAACTCCTTTGGTATGTATAAATTAAAGAAAAAGGCCTCAGTGATACCTTACTAAGAAAACCAAAGCAACCGTTCCACTAAATGTGATAACTCCTTTGGTATGTATAAATTAAAGAAAGGCCTCTGTGATACCTTACCAAGAAAACCAAAGCAGACGTTTTACTGAATGTGATAACTCCTTTGGTATGTATAAATTAAAGAAAGGCCTCGGTGATACCTTACCATGAAAACCAAAGCAGACCTTTCACTGAATATAACTCCTTTGGTATATATAAATTAAAGAAAGGCCTTGGTGATACCTTACCAAAAAACCAAAGCAGACTTTTCACTGAATGTGATAACTCCTTTGGCATGTATAAATTAAAGAAAGGCCTCGGTGATACCTTACCAAGAAAACCAAAGCAGATGTTTCACTGAATTTGACAACTCCTTTGGTGTGTATAAATTAAAGAAAGGCCTCAGTGATACCTTAACAAGAAAACCAAAGCAGACGTTCCACTGAATGTGACAACTCCTTTGATATGTATAAATTAAAGAAAGGCCTCAGTGATACCTTACCAAGAAAACCAAAGCAGACATTTCACTGAATGTGATAACTCTTTGGTATGTATAAATTTAAGAAAGGCATCGGTGATACCTTACAAAGAAAACCAAAGCAGATGTTTCACTGAATATAACAACTCCTTTGGTATGTATAAATTAAAGAAAGGCCTCGGTGATACCTTACCAAGAAAACCAAAGCAGACGTTTCACTGAATGTGGTAACTCCTTTGGTATGTATAAATTAAAGAAAGGCCACGGTGATACCTTACAAGAAAACCAAAGCAGACATTTCACTGAATGTGATAACTCCTTTGGTATGTATAAATTAAAGAAAGGCCTCAGTGATACCTTACCAAGAAAACCAAAGCAGACCTTTCACTGAATGTGATAACTGCTTTGGTATGTATAAATTAAAGGAAGGCCTCAGTGATACCTTACCAAGAAAACCAAAGCAGACGTTCCACTGAATGTGACAACTCCTTTGGTATGTATAAATTAAAGAAAGGTCTCAGTGATACCTTACCAAGAAAACCAAAGCAGATGTTTCACTGAATGTGATAACTCCTTTGGTATGTATAAATTAAAGAAAGGCCACGGTGATACCTTACAAGAAAACCAAAGCAGACATTTCACTGAATGTGATAACTCCTTTCGTATGTATAAATTAAAGAAAGGCCTCAGTGATACCTTACCAAGAAAACCAAAGCAGACCTTTCACTGAATGTGATAACTCCTTTGGTATGTATAAATTAAAGAAAGGCCTCAGTGATACCTTACCAAGAAAACCAAAGCAGACATTTCACTGAATGAGATAACTCCTTTGGTATGTATAAATTAAAGAAAGGCCTCAGTGATACCTTACTAAGAAAACCAAAGCAACCGTTCCACTAAATGTGATAACTCCTTTGGTATGTATAAATTAAAGAAAGGCCTCTGTGATACCTTACCAAGAAAACCAAAGCAGACGTTTTACTGAATGTGATAACTCCTTTGGTATGTATAAATTAAAGAAAGGCCTCGGAGATACCTTACCATGAAAACCAAAGCAGACCTTTCACTGAATATAACTCCTTTGGTATATATAAATTAAAGAAAGGCCTCAGTGATACCTTACCAAAAAACCAAAGCAGACCTCTTAATGAATGTGATAACTCCTTTGGCATGTATAAATTAAAGAAAGGCCTCGGTGATACCTTACCAAGAAAACCAAAGCAGATGTTTCACTGAATGTGACAACTCCTTTGGTGTGTATAAATTAAAGAAAGGCCTCAGTGATACCTTAACAAGAAAACCAAAGCAGACGTTCCACTGAATGTGACAACTCCTTTGATATGTATAAATTAAAGAAAGGCCTCGGTGATACCTTACCAAGAAAACCAAAGCAGACATTTCACTGAATGTAACAACTCCTTTGGTATGTATAAATTAAAGAAAGGCCTCAGTGATACCTTACCAAGAAAACCAAAGCAGACATTTCACTGAATGTGATAACTCCTTTGGTATGTATAAATTAAAGAAGGCCTCAGTGATACCTTACCAAGAAAACCAAAGCAGACCTATCACTGAATTGATAACTCCTTTGGAATGTATAAATTAAAGAAAGGCCGTGGTGATACCTTACAAGAAAACCAAAGCAGACCTTTCACTGAATGTGAAAACTCCTTTGGTATGTATAAATTAAAGAAATGCTTCGGTGATACCTTACCAAGAAAACCAAAGCAGACCTTTCACTGAATGTGATAACTCCTTTGGTATGTATAAATTAAAGAAGGCCTCAGTGATACCTTATCAAGAAAACCAAAGCAGACCTTTCACTGAATGTGATAACTCCTTTGGTATGTATAAATTAAAGAAAGGCCTCAGTGATACCTTACCAAGAAAACCAAAGCAGACATTTCACTGAATGTGAAAACTCCCTTGGTATGTGTAAATCAAAGAAAGGCCTTGGTGATACCTTACCAAGAAAACCAAAGCAGACGTTCCACTGAATGTGACAACCTCTTTGGTATGTATAAATTAAAGAAAGGCCTCAGTGATACCTTACCAAGAAAACCAAAGCAGATTTTCCACTGAATGTGATAACTCCTTAGATATGTATAAATTGAAGAAAGGCCTCGGTGAAACCTTACCATGAAAATCAAGGCAGACCTTTCACTGAATATGATAACTCCTTTGGTATGTGTAAATTAAAGAAAGGCCTCAGTGATACCTTACTAAGAAAACAAAAGCAGACGTTCCACTGAATGTGATAACTCCTTTGGCATGTATAAATTAAAGAAAGGCCTCGGTGATACCTTACCAAGAAAACCAAAGCAGACATTTTACTGAATGTCATAACTCCTTTGGTATGTATAAATTAAAGAAGGGCCTCGGTGAAACCTTACCATGAAAATCAAGGCAGACCTTTCACTGAATATGATAACTCCTTTGGTATGTATAAATTAAAGAAAGGCCTTGGTGATACCTTACCAAGAAAACCAAAGCAGACCTTCAACTGAATTGATAACTCCTTCGGTATGTATAAACTAAAGAAAGGCCTCGGTGATACCTTACCAAGAAAACCAAAGCAGACCTTTCACTGAATGTGATAACTCCTTTGGTATGTATAAATTAAAGAAATGCTTCGGTGATAAATTACCAAGGAAACCAAAGCAGACCTTTCACTGAATGTGATAACTCCTTTGGTATGTATAAATTAAAGAAAGGCCTCGGTGATACCTTACCAAGAAAACCAAAGCAGACCTTTCACTGAATGTGATAACTGCTTTGGTATGTATAAATAAAAGGAAGGCCTCAGTGATACCTTACCAAAAAAACCAAAGCAGACATTTCACTGAATGTGATAACTCCTTTGGTATGTATAAATTAAAGAAAGGTCTCAGTGATACCTTACCAAGAAAACCAAAGCAGATGTTTCACTGAATGTCATAACTCCTTTGGTATGTATAAATCAAAGAAAGGCCTTGGTGATACCTTACCAAGAAAACCAAAGCAGACGTTCCAATGAATGTGACAACTACTTTGTTATGTATAAATTAAAGAAAGGCCTCAGTGATACCTTACCAAGAATACCAAAGCAGACGTTCCACTGAATGAGATAACTCCTTTGGTATGTATAAATTAAAGAAAGGCCTCAGTGATACCTTACTAAGAAAACCAAAGCAACCGTTCCACTAAATGTGATAACTCCTTTGGTATGTATAAATTAAAGAAAGGCCTCTGTGATACCTTACCAAGAAAACCAAAGCAGACGTTTTACTGAATGTGATAACTCCTTTGGTATGTATAAATTAAAGAAAGGCCTCGGTGATACCTTACCATGAAAACCAAAGCAGACCTTTCACTGAATATAACTCCTTTGGTATATATAAATTAAAGAAAGGCCTCGGTGATACCTTACCAAAAAACCAAAGCAGACCTTTCACTGAATGTGATAACTCCTTTGGCATCTATAAATTAAAGAAAGGCCTCGGTGATACCTTACCAAAAAAACCAAAGCAGATGTTTCACTGAATGTGACAACTCCTTTGGTGTGTATAAATTAAAGAAAGGCCTCAGTGATACCGTAACAAGAAAACCAAAGCAGTCGTTCCACTGAATGTGACAACTCCTTTGATATGTATAAATTAAAGAAAGGCCTCGGTGATACCTTACCAAGAAAACCAAAGCAGACATTTCACTGAATGTGATAACTCCTTTGGTATGTATAAATTTAAGAAAGGCCTCGGTGATACCTTACCAAGAAAACCAAAGCAGACCTATCACTGAATGTGACAACTCCTTTGATATGTATAAATTTAAGAAAGGCCTCGGTGATACCTTACCAATAAAACCAAAGCAGACCTATCACTGAATGTGACAACTCCTTTGATATGTATAAATTAAGGAAAGGTCTCAGTGATACCTTACCAAGAAAACCAAAGCAGACCTTTCACTGAATGTGATAACTGCTTTGGTATGTATAAATTAAAGGAAGGCCTCAGTGATACCTTACCAAGAAAACCAAAGCAGACATTTCACTGAATGAGATAACTCCTTTGGTATGTATAAATTAAAGAAAGGCCTCAGTGATACCTTACTAAGAAAACCAAAGCAACCGTTCCACTAAATGTGATAACTCCTTTGGTATGTATAAATTAAAGAAAGGTCTCTGTAATACCTTACCAAGAAAACCAAAGCAGACGTTTTACTGAATGTGATAACTCCTTTGGTATGTATAAATTAAAGAAAGGCCTCGGTGATACCTTACCATGAAAACCAAAGCAGACCTTTCACTGAATATAACTCCTTTGGTATATATAAATTAAAGAAAGGCCTCAGTGATACCTTACCAAAAAACCAAAGCAGACCTTTCACTGAATGTGATAACTCCTTTGGCATGTATAAATTAAAGAAAGGCCTCGGTGATACCTTACCAAGAAAACCAAAGCAGATGTTTCACTGAATGTGACAACTCCTTTGGTGTGTATAAATTAAAGAAAGGCCTCAGTGATACCTTAACAAGAAAACCAAAGCAGACGTTCCACTGAATGTGACAACTCCTTTGATATGTATAAATTAAAGAAAGGCCTCGGTGATACCTTACCAAGAAAACCAAAGCAGACATTTCACTGAATGTGATAACTCCTTTGGTATGTATAAATTTAAGAAAGGCCTCGGTGATACCTTACCAAGAAAACCAAAGCAGACGTTTCACTGAATGTAACAACTCCTTTGGTATGTATAAATTAAAGAAAGGCCTCAGTGATACCTTACCAAGAAAACCAAAGCAGACCTTTCACTGAATGTGATAACTCCTTTGGTATGTATAAATTAAAGAAATGCTTCGGTGATACCTTACCAAGAAAACCAAAGCAGACCTTTCACTGAATGTGATAACTCCTTTGGTATGTATAAATTAAAGAAGGCCTCAGTGATACCTTATCAAGAAAACCAAAGCAGACCTTTCACTGAATGTGATAACTCCTTTGGTATGTATAAATTAAAGAAAGGCCTCAGTGATACCTTACCAAGAAAACCAAAGCAGACGTTTCACTGAATGTGATAACTCCTTTGGTATGTATAAACTAAAGAAAGGTTTCAGTGATACCTTACCAAGAAAACCAAAGCAGACATTTCACTGAATGTGAAAACTCCCTTGGTATGTGTAAGTCAAAGAAAGGCCTTGGTGATACCTTACCAAGAAAACCAAAGCAGACGTTCCACTGAATGTGACAACCCCTTTGGTATGTATAAATTAAAGAAAGGCCTCAGTGATACCTTACCAAGAAAACCAAAGCAGACTTTCCACTGAAAGTGATAACTCCTTAGATATGTATAAATTGAAGAAAGGCCTCAGTGATACCTTACCAAGAATACCAAAGCAGATGTTCCACTGAATGAGATAACTCCTTTGGTATGTGTAAATTAAAGAAAGGCCTCAGTGATACCTTACTAAGAAAACCAAAGCAGACGTTCCACTGAATGTGATAACTCCTTTGGCATGTATAAATTAAAGAAAGGCCTCGGTGATACCTTACCAAGAAAACCAAAGCAGACATTTTACTGAATGTCATAACTCCTTTGGTATGTATAAATTAAAGAAGGGCCTCGGTGAAACCTTACCATGAAAATCAAGGCAGACCTTTCACTGAATATGATAACTCCTTTGGTATGTATAAATTAAAGAAAGGCCTTGGTGATACCTTACCAAGAAAACCAAAGCATCCCTTTCACTGAATGTGATAACTCCTTTGGTATGCATAAATTAAAGAAAGGCCTCAGTGATACCTTACCAGGAAAACAAAAGCAGACGTTTCACCGAATGTGATAACTCCTTTGGTATGTATAAATTAAAGAAAGGCCTCAGTGATACCTTACCAAGAAAAGCAAAGCAGACGTTTCACTGAATGTGATAATTCCTTTGGCATGCATAAATCAAAGAAAGGCCTTGGTGATACCTTACCAAGAAAACCAAAGCAGACGTTCCACTGAATGTGACAACTCCTTTGGCATGTATAAATTAAAGAAAGGCCTCAGTGATACCTTACCAAGAAAACCAAAGCAGACGTTTCACTGAATGTGATAACTCCTTTGGTATGTATAAATCAAAGAAAGGCCTTGGTGATACCTTACCAAGAAAACCAAAGCAGACATTCCACTGAATGTGACAACTCCTTTGGTATGTATAAATTAGAGAAAGGCCTCAGTGATACCTTACCAAGAATACCAAAGCAGATGTTCCACTGAATGAGATAACTCCTTTGGTATGTATAAATTAAAGAAAGGCCTCAGTGATACCTTACTAAGAAAACCAAAGCAGACGTTCCACTGAATGTGATAACTCCTTTGGTATGTATAAATTAAAGAAAGGCCTCGGTGATACCTTACCATGAAAACCAAGGCAGACCTTTCACTGAATATGATAACTCCTTTGGTATGTATAAATTAAAGAAAGGCCTCAGTGATACCTTATCAAGAAAACCAAAGCAGACCTTTCACTGAATGTGATAACTCCTTTGGTATGTATAAATTAAAGAAAGGCCTCAGTGATACCTTACCAGGAAAACCAAAGCAGACGTTTCACTGAATGTGATAACTCCTTTGCTATGTATAAATTAAAGAAAGGTCTCAATGATACCTTACCAAGAAAACCAAAGTAGACATTTCACTGAATGTGATAATTCCTTTGGTATGTATAAATCAAAGAAAGGCCTTGGTGATACCTTACCAAGAAAACCAAAGCAGATGTTCCACTGAATGTGGTAACTCCTTTGGTATGTATAAATTAAAGAAAGGCCTCAGTGATACCTTACCAAGAAAACCAAAGCAGACGTTTCACTGAATGTGATAACTCCTTTGGTATGTGGAAATTAAAGAAAGGACTTGGTGATACCTTACCAAGAAAACCAAAGCAGACGTTTTACTGAATGCGATAACTCCATTGGTATGTATAAATTAAAGAAAGGCCTCGGTGATACCTTACCATGAAAACCAAAGCAGACCTTTCACTGAATATAACTCCTTTGGTATATATAAATTAAAGAAAGGCCTCGGTGATACCTTACCAAAAAACCAAAGCAGACCTTTCACTGAATGTGATAACTCCTTTGGCATGTATAAATTAAAGAAAGGCCTCGGTGATACCTTACCAAGAAAACCAAAGCAGATGTTTCACTGAATGTGACAACTCCTTTGGTGTGTATAAATTAAAGAAAGGCCTCAGTGATACCTTAACAAGAAAACCAAAGCAGACGTTCCACTGAATGTGACAACTCCTTTGATATGTATAAATTAAAGAAAGGCCTCAGTGATACCTTACCAAGAAAACCAAAGCAGACATTTCACTGAATGTGATAACTCCTTTGGTATGTATAAATTTAAGAAAGGCCTCGGTGATACCTTACCAAGAAAACCAAAGCAGACGTTTCACTGAATGTAACAACTCCTTTGGTATGTATAAATTAAAGAAAGGCCTCGGTGATACCTTACCAAGAAAACCAAAGCAGACCTTTCACTGAATGTGATAACTCCTTTGGTATGTATAAATTAAAGAAAGGCCTCAGTGATACCTTATCAAGAAAACCAAAGCAGACCTTTCACTGAATGTGATAACTCCTTTTGTATGTATAAATTAAAGAAAGGCCTCAGTGACACCTTACCAAGAAAACCAAAGCAGACGTTTCACTGAATGTGATAACTCCTTTGGTATGTATAAACTAAAGAAAGGTTTCAGTGATACCTTACCAAGAAAACCAAAGCAGACATTTCACTGAATGTGAAAACTCCCTTGGTATGTGTAAGTCAAAGAAAGGCCTTGGTGATACCTTACCAAGAAAACCAAAGCAGACGTTCCACTGAATGTGACAACCCCTTTGGTATGTATAAATTAAAGAAAGGCCTCAGTGATACCTTACCAAGAAAACCAAAGCAGATTTTCCACTGAATGTGATAACTCCTTAGATATGTATAAATTGAAGAAAGGCCTCAGTGATACCTTACCAAGAAAACCAAAGCAGACGTTTCACTGAATGTGATAACTCCTTTGGTATGTATAAATTAAAGAAAGGACTTGGTGATACCTTACCAAGAAAACCAAAGCAGACGTTTCACTGAATGTGATAACTCCTTTGGTATGTATAAATTAGAGAAAGGCCTCAGTGACACCTTACCAAGAATACCAAAGCAGATGTTCCACTGAATGAGATAACTCCTTTGGTATGTGTAAATTAAAGAAAGGCCTCAGTGATACCTTACTAAGAAAACCAAAGCAGACGTTCCACTGAATGTGATAACTCCTTTGGCATGTATAAATTAAAGAAAGGCCTCGGTGATACCTTACCAAGAAAACCAAAGCAGACATTTTACTGAATGTCATAACTCCTTTGGTATGTATAAATTAAAGAAGGGCCTCGGTGAAACCTTACCATGAAAATCAAGGCAGACCTTTCACTGAATATGATAACTCCTTTGGTATGTATAAATTAAAGAAAGGCCTTGGTGATACCTTACCAAGAAAACCAAAGCAGACCTTTCACTGAATGTGATAACTCCTTTGGTATGTATAAATTAAAGAAAGGCCTCAGTGATACCTTACCAGGAAAACAAAAGCAGACGTTTCACCGAATGTGATAACTCCTTTGGTATGTATAAATTAAAGAAAGGTCTCAGTGATACCTTACCAAGAAAACCAAAGCAGACGTTTCACTGAATGTGATAATTCCTTTGGTATGCATAAATCAAAGAAAGGCCTTGGTGATACCTTACCAAGAAAACCAAAGCAGACGTTCCACTGAATGTGACAACTCCTTTGGTATGTTTAAATTACAGAAAGGCCTCAGTGATACCTTACCAAGAAAACCAAAGCAGACATTCCACTGAATGTGACAACTCCTTTGGTATGTATAAATTAGAGAAAGGCCTCAGTGATACCTTACCAAGAATACCAAAGCAGATGTTCCACTGAATGAGATAACTCCTTTGGTATGTATACATTAAAGAAAGGCCTCAGTGATACCTTACTAAGAAAACCAAAGCAGACGTTCCACTGAATGTGATAACTCCTTTGGTATGTATAAATTAAAGAAAGGCCTCGGTGATACCTTACCAAGAAAACCAAAGCAGATGTTTTCTGAATGTCATAACTCCTTTGGTATGTATAAATTAGAGAAAGGCCTCAGTGATACCTTACCAAGAAAACCAAAGCAGATGTTCCACTGAATGAGATAACTCCTTTGGTATGTATAAATTAAAGAAAGGCCTCAGTGATACCTTACTAAGAAAACCAAAGCAGACGTTCCACTGAATGTGATAACTCCTTTGTTATGTATAAATTAAAGAAAGTCCTCGGTGATACCTTACCATGAAAACCAAGGCAGACCTTTCACTGAATATGATAACTCCTTTGGTATGTATAAATTAAAGAAAGGCCTCAGTGATACCTTATCAAGAAAACCAAAGCAGACCTTTCACTGAATGTGATAACTCCTTTGGTATGTATAAATTAAAGAAAGGCCTCAGTGATACCTTACTAGGAAAACCAAAGCAAACGTTTCACTGAATGTGATAACTCCTTTGCTATGTATAAATTAAAGAAAGGTCTCAGTGATACCTTACCAAGAAAACCAAAGTAGACGTTTCACTGAATGTGATAATTCCTTTGGTATGTATAAATCAAAGAAAGGCCTTGGTGATACCTTACCAAGAAAACCAAAGCAGATGTTCCACTGAATGTGACAACTCCTTTGGTATGTATAAATTAAAGAAAGGCCTCAGTGATACCTTACCAAGAAAACCAAAGCAGATGTTCCACTGAATGTGGTAACTCCTTTGGTATGTATAAATTAAAGAAAGGCCTCAGTGATACCTTACCAAGAAAACCAAAGCAGATGTTCCACTGAATGTGATAACTCCTTTGGTATGTATAAATTAAAGAAAGGACTTGGTGATACCTTACCAAGAAAACCAAAGCAGACGTTTCACTGAATGTAATAACTCTTTTGGTATGTGGAAATTAAAGAAAGGACTTGGTGATACCTTACCAAGAAAATCAAAGCAGACGTTTCACTGAATGTTATAACTTCTTTGGCATGTATAAATTAAAGAAAAGCCTCTGTGATACCCTTCCAAGAAAACCAAAGCAGAAGTTTCACTGAATGTGATAACTCGTTTGGTATGTAGAAATTAAAGAAAGGCCTCAGTGATACCTTACCAAGAATACCAAAGCAGATGTTCCACTGAATGAGATAACTCCTTTGGTATGTATAAATTAAAGAAAGGCCTCAGTGATTCCTTACTAAGAAAACCAAAGCAGACTTTCCACTGAATGTGATAACTCCTTTGGTATGTATAAATTAAAGAAAGGCCTCGGTGATATCTTACCAAGAAAACCAAAGCAGACCTTTCACTGAATATGATAACTCCTTTGGTATGTATAAATTAAAGAAAGGCCTCGGTGATACCTTACCAAGAAAATCAAAGCAGACCTTTCACTGAATGTGATAACTCCTTTGGTATGTATAAATTAAAGAAAGGCCTCGGTGATACCTTACCAAGAAAACCAAAGCAGATGTTCCACTGAATGTGATAACTCCTTTGGTATGTATAAATTAAAGAAAGGCCTCGGTGACACCTTACCAAGAAAACCAAAGCAGACATTTCTCTGAATGTGATAACTCCTTTGGTATGTATAAATTAAAGAAAGGCCTCGGTGATACCTTACCAAGAAAACCAAAGCAGACGATTCACTGACTGTGATAACTCCTTTGGTATGTATAAATTAAATAAAGGCCTCAGTGATACCTTATCTAGAAAACCAAACCAGACGTTTCACTGAATGTGATAACTCCTTTGGTATGTATAAATTATAGAAAGGCCTCGGTGATACCTTACCAAGAAAACCAAAGCAGACCTTTCACTGAATGTGATAACTCCTTTGGTACGTATAAATTAAAGAAAGGCCTCGGTGATACCTTACCAAGAAAACCAAAGCCGACGTTTCACTGAATGTGATAACTCCTTTGGTACGTATAAATTAAAGAAAGGCCTCGGTGATAGCTTACCAAGAAAACCAAAGCTGATGTTTCACTGAATGTGATAACTCCTTTGGTATGTATAAATTAAAGAAAGGCCTCAGTGATACCTTACCAAGAAAACCAAAGCAGACATTTCACTGAATGTGATAACTCCTTTGTTAGGTATAAATTAAAGAAAGGCCTCGGTGATACCTTACCAAGAAAACCAAAGCAGACGTTTCACTGAATGTGATAACTCCTTTGTTATGTATACATTAAAGAAAGGCCTCAGTGATACCTTACCAAGAAAACCAAAGCAGACGTTTTACTGAATGTGATAACTCCTTTGGTATGTATAAATTAAAGAAAGGCCTCGGTGATACCTTACCCAGAAAACCAAAGCAGACCTTTCACTGAATGTGATAACTCATTTGGTATGTATAGATTAAAGAAAGGCCTTGGTGATTCCTTACCAAGAAACCAAAGCAGACCTTTCACTGATTGTGATAACTCCTTTGGTATGTATAAATTAAAGAAAGTCCTCGGTGATACCTTACCAAGAAAACCAAAGCAGACCTTTCAGTGAATGTGATTACTCCTTTGGTATGTATAAATTAAAGAAAGGCCTCAGTGATACCTTACCTAGAAAACCAAAGCAGACATTTCACTGAATGTGACAACTCCTTTGGTATGTATAAATTAAAGAAAGGCCACGGTGATACCTTACCAAGAAAACCAAAGCAGACGTTTCACTGAATGTGATAACTTCTTTGGTATGTATAAATTAAAGAAAGGCCTCGGTGATACCTTACCAAGAACACCAAAGCAGACGTTCCACTGAATGTGATAACTCCTTTGGTATGTATAAATTAAAGAAAGGCCTCGGTGATACCTTACCAAGAAAACCAAAGCAGACATTTCACTGAATGTGATAACTCCTTTGGTATGTATAAATTAAAGAAAGGCCTCGGTGATACCTTACCAAGAAATCCAAAGCAGACGTTTCACTGAATGTGATAAATCCTTTGGTATGTATAAATTAAAAAAAGGCCTCAGTGATATCTTACCAAGAAAACCAAAGCAGACCTTTCATTGAATGTGATAACTCCTTTGGTATGTATAAATTAAAGAAAGGCCTCGGTGATACCTTACCAAGAAACCCAAAGCCGACGTTTCCCTGAATGTGATAACTCCTTTGGTACGTATAAATTAAAGAAAAGCCTCGGTGATAGCTTACCAAGAAAACCAAAGCTGATGTTTCAATGAATGTGATAACTCCTTTGGTATGTATAAATTAAAGAAAGGCCTCAGTGATACCTTACCAAGAAAACCAAAGCAGACATTTCACTGAATGTGATAACTCCTTTGTTATGTATAAATTAAAGAAAGGCCTCGGTGATACCTTACCAAGAAAACCAAAGCAGACGTTTCACTGAATGTGATAACTCCTTTGTTATGTATAAATTAAAGAAAGGCCTCAGTGATACCTTACCAAGAAAACCAAAGCAGACGTTTCACTGAATGTGATAACTCCTTTGGTATGTATAAATTAAAGAAAGGCCTCGGTGATACCTTACCCAGAAAACCAAAGCAGACCTTTCACTGAATGTGATAACTCGTTTGGTATGTATAGATTAAAGAAAGGCCTTGGTGATTCCTTACCAAGAAACCAAAAATCCAAGAAGCAAAGGTCGTTGCTGTGCCAAAACCCAGCAATACGTAAAATGCAATCCAAAATAAACGAAAAAACGTAGCTGGATACTGCTGATTATATAAAACACAGTTTATTTCCACAGAACAAACAGTACGATATTAGCGCTTTCGGGCGGTTGCCCTTCATCAGATAAAATTTCTACAATTAAAAACTCCTTTTTTAAAAAGCACAATACCCAATCAAAATCAGTAAAAAACCCGCCTTTTACAAAGTGTGGGCTTAAGGGGGACAACGTCATTTAGCCCTGGATCCCTGTGTGCTGTTAATTCCAGGATCCATCTAGATTCAGCTAGTTCAGTGTTTTGTTTAATATCACCCCCCCCTGTGGGTCAACTTTAAATTAGCAATAGCCCTAAAAGTAAATTTATGTGTAGGGTGGTCTCTAACATGCCTATATAAGGCATTATGTTCATCCTTATTCCTTATATTAGACATATGCTGAAGAATTCTAACTTTCAGCATTTGATTTGTTTTCCCTACATAAAAGCTTGGACATGAGGAGCACTCTGCTATGTAGACTACATCTGTGGTCCTACAAGTCGCCCTACCCCTAAACATATACAATTTTCCATTAATCGGATGTCTAAATTCTACCCCTTTTCTAATGTGTCCACAAGCCTTGCAAAAACCACATGGAATGGTCCCCGCTGTACCTTTAGATCTCACACCTGTGGGCAACTTCCTTTCTTTACACAACATATCTTTTAAATTCCTATTTCTCTTATAGATAAACTGTGGACAAACACCCACCATTTCTCTCAAACCCTCATCACTGGCAATTATATTCCAATTGTTCCGTACAATATCACAGATCCCTCTGGCATCACTACCATAGGTAAGCACCACCTTATGTCCATTAAATCTAGAAGCCTTGACTGCTGCTCTGTCTTCTACGTTGTGTTGTTGATTTAACCATGGTTTATATTTGTTTTGCCTAAGGGGTTTGTTCTTCTCTATAATGTCACCAACCATCTTCTCACTATAACCCCTATTAGAAAAACATTCACTAAGATGACAGATTTCCTCCTCGAACTGTGTATTATCTTTGCTAATCCTAGAGATTCTACTCAGTTGACCTTGTACTATATTAGGAAAGGTATGTCTTGGATGCATGCTGTCGTATGATAACAAAGTGTTCCTCCAACACTCCTTCCTGAATAGTTTTGATGAAAAACCATCCTTATTTTGTGTCAAACATACATCAAGAAAATCAATGATTTCTCTTGAGGTTTTGACACTGAATCTAAAAAAAGTGGTGGTAGTGTGGAGATAATCAATGAACATACATAAATCCTCACTAGCCCCCTTCCATAAAATAAATGTCATCTACAAAACGCAGATACATAAACAGTTGTCTTCTCCAAATGTTGTCACAAAACACATGTGCCTTCTCCCAATGGGAAAGGACAAGATTAGCATATGTGTTGGCACAGGGGGTGCCCATGGCTATCCCCTGTGCCTGCCTATATACATTGTCTGTCCCCTGAAAGATGTTATTTTCCAACACTAGGGTCAATAACTCCGCTATCAACTCTACCTTAGTATGTGAAAGACCTAATGTGTCTAGGAGTGCCGTGACCGCCTGTATCCCATAGTCATTGTTAATTACTGTAAATAAATTATTAACATCCAAAGTGGCCATCAAGTAATCCCCTGTCAAATCTTCTTGTTTAATTTTACCGATTAAGGTAAGAAAATGTCCTGTATCCACTAAAACATGCTCCATTGATTCTACAAATGGTCTCAGGGTCACTTCTAACCAAATGGATATATTCTCAGTGACCCACCCCCTGCCTGATACTATTGGTCTAAGGGGTGGGTCGGTTAAGCTCTTATGTACCTTGGGAAGAGCTTTGAAAATGGGAGTTATCGGCTTGTCAATGAATAAAAAATCTAGTTGCTGAGGTGTAATCAACATATTATCACATAATCCCCGCAGTTTATTGTGAACCCTATCAATAATTCTTCTCACATCTATCGGATTAATGACTATATATGTCCGTACATCAGACAGTAAAGCATTTAATTTATTTGTATACCAATCTGTGTCCAAAAGGACCACTGAACCCCCTTTGTCAGCCATTTTTATAGTGACATCAGTATACTCACTTAGGCTGGTCAAAGCCAGTCTTTGTTCACTCGTTAAATTGTAGTATTTGTCTCTATCACTCTGCTGAAAATAGTATATCAAATCATGATCACATTGGTTAATGAATAACTGTAACGCCGGTGTTAAAGCCGGTACAAAGCTACTAGGCTTTCTCAAGGTGGATTGAGTATTAACATTAGTACCAAAAAGTTTGCTTAACATAAGATTACGACAAAATGTCATTAAATCCAAGAGTACCTCTTGATATGTACACTGCTTACTGGGAACAAAGGATAAACCTTTGTTCAAAACTGCCAATTCACATTCAGTTAAACGGCGTGAAGATAAATTAAAAACAATACCATCATGCTCACAAGGAGTCAATCTAGAGTCCGTCTTTTTTTCAGAAAGTCCCTGTCGTCGCTTAACGAACGTTTCCATGGGCCCTTCTTTTTCACCTGTACCGGTAACATATCCAGAAAATGGTTTTGTGACTGTCTGATCTTTGGCCGTGCTCCAGATTGTGTACTTTCATTGGAAACAGTCAATGAACCATGGCTCGTGATCTCCTGTTCCAAAACGGCAACTGTGTTGTTGGTGGAATCGAAGTCAATGCTTCTACTACTCCGATCAGACACAACTGTGTCCCCCGTGGTCGTACACACAATGTCCGCTGCTGTAGTAGAAACAGAACTAGCGGCAGTTCTATCAGATGTATCTCTGTCCTGCTCATTATGTATGTGTGTGACAGAAAAAACATGACTATCAACTGGTGAAATTCGTATGGGCGCCATTGCTTCACCTGCCGTAACCAGACGTTCTGTTTGGCCACTCCTCATCTGTTGCTGTACGTTATTCCTATTGGTGCCCTTAACCACAGCCGCCAATGTTGAAACTCTCGTTTTCTGCCAAACAAAAATGTTGCCTTTGGAGAAATCTTCGTAATCCCTACGAAGTTTCCCCATTTTCTGTGCTCGTAGTTTGGCATCATTGTCGCTAAAAGTAGCGTACATCTCTTCCAACCTCTTTTTGCACCAAACCTCGGTGTATTCACTCTCCAACTTTTGTTGCAACAATAATACATCTTTTTTAAGTATATCAATCTCTTTAGCAAAGATTACCTTACCCAGAAAACCAAAGCAGACCTTTCACTGAATGTGATAACTCGTTTGGTATGTATAGATTAAAGAAAGGCCTTGGTGATTCCTTACCAAGAAACCAAAGCAGATCTTTCACTGATTGTGATAACTCCTTTGGTATGTATAAATTAAAGAAAGTCCTCGGTGATACCTTACCAAGAAAACCAAAGCAGACCTTTCACTGAATGTGATTACTCCTTTGGTATGTATAAATTAAAGAAAGGCCTCAGTGATACCTTACCTAGAAAACCAAAGCAGACATTTCACTGAATGTGACAACTCCTTTGGTATGTATAAATTAAAGAAAGGCCACGGTGATACCTTACCAAGAAAACCAAAGCAGACGTTTCACTGAATGTGATAACTCCTTTGGTATGTATAAATTAAAGAAAGGCCTCGGTGATACCTTACCAAGAACACCAAAGCAGACGTTCCACTGAATGTGATAACTCCTTTGGTATGTATAAATTAAAGAAAGGCCTCGGTGATACCTTACCAAGAAAACCAAATCAGACGTTTCACTGAATGTGATAACTCCTTTGGTATGTATAAATTAAAGAAAGGCCTCGGTGATACCTTACCAAGAAATCCAAAGCAGACGTTTCACTGAATGTGATAACTCCTTTGGTATGTATAAATTAAAGAAAGACCTCGGTGATACCTTACCGAGAACACCAAAGCAGACGTTCCACTAAATGTGATAACTCCTTTGGTATGTATAAATTAAAGAAAGGACTCGGTGATACTTTACCAAGAAAAAACAACGCAGACCTTTCACTGAATGTGACAACTCCTTTGGTATGTATAAATTAAAGAAAGGCCTCGGTGATACCTTACCAAGAAATCCAAAGCAGACGTTTCACTGAATGTGATAACTCCTTTGGTATGTATAAATTAAAGAAAGACCTCGGTGATACCTTACCGAGAACACCAAAGCAGACGTTCCACTAAATGTGATAACTCCTTTGGTATGTATAAATTAAAGAAAGGACTCGGTGATACTTTACCAAGAAAAAACAACGCAGACCTTTCACTGAATGTGACAACTCCTTTGGTATGTATAAAATAAAGAAAGGCCTCAGTGATACCTTACCAAGAAAACCAAAGCAGACTATTCACTGAATGTGATAACTCCTTTGGTATGTATAAATTAAAGAAAGACCTCGGTGATACCTTACCGAGAACACCAAAGCAGACGTTCCACTAAATGTGATAACTCCTTTGGTATGTATAAATTAAAGAAAGGACTCGGTGATACTTTACCAAGAAAAAACAACGCAGACCTTTCACTGAATGTGATAACTCCTTTGGTATGTATAAATTAAGGAAAGGCCTCAGTGATACCTTACCAAGAAAACCAAAGCAGACGTTTCACTGAATGTGATAACTCCTTTGGTATATATAAATTACAGAAAGATCTCGGTGATACCTTACCAAGAAAACCAAAGCAGACCTTTCAGTGAATGTGATAACTCCTTTGGTATGTATAAATTAAGGAAAGGCATCAGTGATACCTTACCAAGAAAACCAAAGGCCTAAACTCTTTCAACTATCCTGATTGATTAGGGCATCTCTCATTATAACCAGTAGCTTATAGTCTGCTCTGAGGTGACCTGTGATCACTTTTTGAGCCATGAAAGAGCCAACCTTATTTGACTTTCTCTTTCTTTGCATGATTAATGCCTCTACAAACACCCACCCTAGGGATGTAAATCTATATCAGCAAATAAACATGAATCACTGGACAGATGGGTTCCTACCTGAACATATTCCAAGCATATGGAATGCATTATCACTACAGGTCATCAGATAGGTTCCCACCTCAATATATTCCAAGCCTATGGACTGCATTATCACTACAGGTTAAGAGATGCGTTCCTACGTCAACATATTCCAAGCCTGTGGACTGCATTATCACTACAGGTTAAGAGATGGGTTCCTACATCAATATATTCCAAGCCTGTGGACTGCATTATCACTACAGGTTAAGAGATGGGTTCCTACATCAATATATTCCAAGCCTGTGGACTGCATTATCACTACAGGTTAAGAGATGGGTTCCTACCTCAACATATTCCAAGCCTATGGACTGCATTATCACTACAGGTCAACAGATGGGTTCCTACATCAACATATTCCAAGCCTGTGGACTGCATTATCACTACAGGTCAACAGATGGGTTCCTACATCAACATATTCCAAGCCTGTGGACTGCATTATCACTACAGGTCAACAGGTGCGTTCCTACATCAACATATTCCAAGCCTGTGGACTGCATTATCACTACAGGTCAACAGATGGGTTCCTACATCAACATATTCCAAGCCTGTGGACTGCATTATCACTACAGGTCAACAGGTGGGTTCCTACCTCAACATATTCCAAGCCTATGGAATGCATTATCACTACAGGTCAACAGATGGGTTCCTACATCAACATATTCCAAGCCTGTGGACTGCATTATCACTACAGGTCAACAGGTGGGTTCCTACCTCAACATATTCCAAGCCTGTGGACTGCATTATCACTACAGGTCAACAGGTCGGTTCCTACCTCAACATACTCTAAGCCTATGGACAGCATTATCACTACAGGTCAACAAAGTTTTATTTTGATTACTTTTAAGTCAAGTCTTGGTGATTGGATGGGTAAACATACATTTACACTGCTAGCTGTCATTTACAGCCCTACTTGAGTTGGGAGGTAAGCACTATTAAGTGCTCGAAAAGGGAGGTATGAACTTTGAACTGTGCCTGATAACTAGTAGAACTTCTTTTCTTTTAAGTGCAGCAGGATTGAAACTAATGCATATGGGCTGCCATCCACCCCTGGGAAATAAACTATCCCTATTTACTGAGAGGCAGCCAGGATCCTTATATTACCCTATTAGGCCACTCTATAAATTAGCTGTTGGTGAAATGGCTTTCTCCAGCCTAGGACAAGCACTGATGAACAGCCTACCAGCTGAGGTTAAATCTAATAAAACTCTGGGTGCATTCAAAAAGTCACTCAGACTTCCTTTTCAAAGATGCCAGCTGCAGGTGTTTCCATGATACTGGTTAAACAATGCCAGCCAATACATACAATGGAATTATAAGTAAATGTCTTGTTGTTTCATACCCATAGGAAATGCATTAAATATACCAGGAGTAACGAACAATGGCAGGCACTTCAAAATCGTAGTAAAAATTCCAATTTGGTTATTAAGCAATCTAATAAAGGAAAGAAAATTGCTGTTATGAATATCTAACAGTATTACCAAATGTGTTTCACTCATGTAAACGATTTTTCTGTGTATATGTACCTCTTTTGATATTTATAAACATATGATGGATCTGTTTTTACAACTATTAAATAAGGGTCAATGGCTAGCTATTTTCCCCAGGTGGATGTTGAAAAAAAAAAAGTTGTTTAATTTATTTTCTTAGTTAGCCAGTTTTTATTGTTTGCTAAAATTCACAAGGGTTTTGTAAATCCCCATGGTAGACCTATCATTTTTTGTAGGGGTCCTGTTTTTTTATGACCTAGATGAAATTATTAGTGATATTTTAATAAGGCTGTTGCTGTAAGTTGCCCTCTTGTATCAGGGACACTACTCATGTGTTGCAAAAGTTATCTGGTTTGAGATGGGAGGAGAATATGTATTGGTTAGTAGTTGATGTGGTGAGTTTATATACTAGCATAGAACATAAGTTTGGTATTGAGACTATTATTTGTAAACAATGGAATGTATGTGTATATATATATATATATATATATATATATATATATATATATATATATATATATATATATGGGTTTCCTTTAGAATCTCGAAAAACTGAAATACCGAATTTCAGTTTTCCGCAATTCTAAGCCCGAAAGCTTGAAATCGTGAAACACCAGAAGCACAAAATTCGAAATCCCGAAGTTCGGAGCTTCTGGTGTTGTGATGTATGAATGGATGTAAGTGCAGGTAAGTCTGTATGAGTGTGTAGGTTATGGGCTGTAGTGTATGTTAGAGTGTGTTTTGGTTATGATGTTTGTGTGCAAGGGGCTGTGAAATGTGTGGGTGTGAGTTACCATTGTGTGTGTGATTGTGCGGTCTCTGAGTTAGACTATATAAGCAGAGGGGTGTGGGGGGCGCATGTATTGTATGTTTGATTGTGGGGGGAGAGTGTGTGTATGTATGTGTTTTGTTTGTAGTGTATGTTCGGGATTTTAAGTTTCGCGCTTGTGGTGTTTTGGGCTTGTAAGGTTTCGGGATATATAGTTTTACAACATGCTCATTCTGAATCAATATATTGATTATATTATATTGAAAGAAAGTGCCATAAGAAGACAGCAGATTATATGTAGCTGTGGCGGTAATGTAAGGAGCCATGCAGCCTATGTGTGACAGAGTAATAGAGACATGTTAGAATGCATATAAAAATATATAGACCAGGTATCTTAAATGTTTCCATTCCACCCATATAAAAGTTTACTTCCTTATCACTTGTCTTTTCTAACATCTTCTGTTAGTGGCAGCTAAGGATAGGTGAACTGGCCCTGGAAAAATGGTAGAAATAATACTTATGCAGAATGTATAGAAAAAGAGATAGCAAAGACGTGGGAGTTAGCAGTGACCAATGCCCATGTGAGAACAGTGACTTTATCGTGACATACAAGAGAAAAAAGAGGGGAAGGGAAAACAGAAAGGATCTGTGTGGGATATGTTGTAAAACAAGATGTTCTTCATGTTTCACTGTCGCAGTCATTACATTTGGGTAATCCTGCTGGCAGGTTGCCCTCAGTCGGCCTGAATTCCAAAGTCTTGGCTCCTGCATCGGCTGTCGTAGACCCTTCCCTGAGGTCAAGTCGTCAGGGGTATAAAAGAAGCAGCTGACACCATTTTCTTTAGTCTTTGTTGCCGTGCGGTGCCCGAAGCAGAAGCAGTTCACAAGTGCCGGTCGGCCGACTCCTGAGATTTTTGAGTTCGAATTTCAGATCCAAAGTATTCCATAAAGCTAAGTACCCCGTTGAGGAAACTTTTTTCTTGCTCCAGAATCGATGTCAGAAAAAGTTAATAATTGTTTTTCTTGTGGGAAGCAAATACTTCATAAGGACTTTCATTCTTACTGTATTCCTTGCCTAGGCCCTGATCATTACTTTCTGGGTTGTCGGTTTTGTGCTAGATTTAACCAACACACTATTAAACGTCGGTATGATTTCGCTTTAAACTACTTTGGACGCAGGTTTAATTATCCAGAAGTGTCGTCGGAAAGCCATCCGACTACCGGAGTTCACAAAAACGCAAAGAAAAAGAAAAAGAATGACAGCCGAGGCCCAAAACCAACGACGAAGCTTCTCCTAAGCCAGTTGCCAGTTCACCGGTTCTCAGTGAGGTGCTTTTGCAGCCCCTGACGACCGCTACTTTAGAGTCACAGGCTGCTACCTACTCCCACTTGGAATCAGCCATGCCACTGGAAACTCAAGGTATTGGAGCCTCGGACACTAACCTTTCAGATGGGTCAAGAGCCGCTGAGCAGGCACCGGCTTCTGAGGGTGTATTTAGACCCAAACAGCTATACATAAAACTGACTTCAAAGACAAAGACTAAAGCACCTTCAAAGGCAAAGAAGAAAATTCAAGAGCCACGTGGACAGGCCTCCATGCCCAAAAAGCAGATGCTCAAAATTGCCGAAGACTTGATTACCTTGAGCAAGGGTTCCCATCCCCCTCCTAATAAGAGGCCTAGGCAAGAGACTGACTATGAATTTTCTGATCAGGTTTCCATTTCTTCTGATTCCTCTTCTGATCAGGAATATTCTTTTCCCCCCATGAGGATTCTGATGCTGAAGAATCCATACCTTCAGCTTCTCCTCCTGAGGACTATTCTTTTGGGGAAACCTTACATACCATGAGGGAGCATTTCCACTGGGAGAGCCAAGATTTTTCAGAATCTAAAAAGAGGCTCAGGGATTTCCTGTTACTACCTCAGCACAAGCCTCTAGCCATCCCCCCTGTGTTAGACATTGTAGATGATGTGTTTTCGGAGTCTAGCCTTACCCCTGACTCTTTGCCTCCAGCTCCTGTTAAGCCTGATAGATATTATAGGGTTCCTGACTCACATAAATTCCTTTTTAAAAACCCTGCTGCAGACCCAGAAACTATTTCTCAGGGTCCAAAGGAGTTAAGGCTTCTGCTGCAAAAATCCCTACCCCTTCTGACAGGGATTCCAGGACACTGGATAGATGGGGAAAAAAGGTTTACACATCTGTTACCTTGGCTATAAGAGCCTTAAACTGTCAGTTTCATATGCTCAAATATCAGCAACATGTCATGGCATTGCTTAAACAGAAAATGTTGTTAAACTCTGAATGTGCAGAAAACAAGGAAATGCAAGATATATTGCATGCAGCTGAACAAGTTGGAAAGCATACTTTGCAATGTGGTTTTGATTCTTTAGAGGCCTCCTGCAGGGCTGCAGTTACAGGTTCTGTAATTAGAAGGCATGCTTGGTTAAAGGAACAAAATCTGCCTGATCATGTTAAAGTTAAACTATTAGATGCACCTTTACAGCATGATACTTTGTTTGGTGTTAAGGCAGACGAGGTGTTAAAGAAAATGGAAGACAAAGCTAAATCTATGCAAACGGTCAAAGATTTCTTACAAGTACAGCCACCTAGGTTTACTAGACACTGGCCAACAAAGAATTGGTCCTTTCCTTTGTCATACAGACCTCAAAGGGGCAGACCCAGACACCCTAGAGGCAGATCTCAGACACAAGGTTCTTACAGGTCAAAGCAATGGGGTGCTTCTACCTCCAAAGTTGGAGAAGACAAATCACAACCATACAGGAAACAGTCCCAATGACTTCCCCCTGCCTGCACCAAGCACTTATCTCCTGGCAGCACCCTTAGGGGGAAAATTAGCACTTTTTTCTCAAAACTGGCACATTATAACCCAGGACAAGTGGGTTCTAAATATCGTGTCACAAGGGTACAATTTCCATTTCCATACCCTGTGAAAGGCAAATGGCTGGCCAGATCTCCCAAAATATCAATGGGCAGAGGCACAAAAACAAGTCTCATCCCTCATGGACATGAGGGCCATTCAACAAGTACCAGAGCAAGAGCAGGGACAAGGATTCTATTCAAAACTGTTCTTGGTACCCAGAAAGGACAAGGCCTGGAGGCCAATACTGGGCCTATCGATTCTGAATACATTCCTGGATATACCAAAATGCAAAATGTTGACTTTGCAGCAGCTTCTGCCCATATTGGGCTAAAACACTTGGCTTGTAACTTTAGACCTAAAAGAGGCATACCTGCAAGTCCCAATGAGACTAATATGCAGAAGATACCTCAGATTCAAGGCTGGCTCAATGCATTACCAATTCTCTGCACTGCCCTTTGGCTTATCTACTGTGCCCAGGGTCTTTACATAGTGCCTGGCACCAGTAATTGCATTCTGCAGACAAAGAGGAACACAAATATATCCTTACTTGGACGACTGTCTAATTCAAGCAGAGAACAAGGACATCCTTTTACAGCATCTGGTGTTTGTGAAAAAACTTCTAACATGCCTAGGGTATGCAGTCAACGAAAATAAATCAAAATTAGTACCCTCTCAAGAGATAATATTCCTGGGTGCAAGCTTAACTACAAATGCCCAGATGGCTTATCTCACGCTAGACAAACAAAGACAACTGACTACCTATTTCAAAATGTTGGCAACAAAGGCCCAGTTATCTGCAAGAAAAATTCTGCAGGCTTTGGGCTTTATGGCATCCTGCATCCTACTAATTCCATATGCAAGATTGCATATGAGGAAACTTCAATGGTACCTAAAAAGTGTTTGGACTCAACATTACCACAGCCTGGAAACTATAATGACTCTCATTCCCTGCCTGCAACAGGAGTTTTGATGGTGGGCAAAGGCTTGCCACCAAAACAAGGGACAGCCAGTCACATTACCCCCAGCCAGGCAAACATTAACAATGGATGCATCAGATTATGCCTGGGGCCACGTGGCAGGAAGATGCATTCAGGGAACATGGACCTCAAACCCAATGGAGCTACGTATCAATCAAAAAGAGATGCTAGTTGTTCAAAATGCCCTGACAGCCTTCAAGGACCTACTTCATCCAGGACAACTACTGATAAAGACAGACAACACAGTCATGTGGTATATAAACAAGCAGAGGGGCACACATTCTTACCCCCTTTGCAGACTAGCCATGACTTTGTGGGACACAGCATTGACTTACCAAGTACATCTGCAGGCACAATTCCTGCCAGGAAGGAAAAATACTCTGGAAGACGAACTAAGCAGAAACCTCATGGATCCCCGCGAGTGGCAGCTGGATCCACAAGTCTTCAGCATGATAACAAGGAAATGGGGATGCCTGGGCATAGATCTATTTGCCTCCCCTCACAACTACCAACTAAAGAGATTCTGCACAACTTTTTATCACAGACAAGTATGGAAAGTGGACGCCCTATTCTTCAGCTGGAAAAACCTATCAGTATATGCCTTTCCCCCTCTGCCTCTCCTCCCCAAGGTACTCCTAAAGGTCAGACAGGAGAAGCCAAAGATGATACTGATTGCACCAGACTGTCCCCACCAGCACTGGTACTCAGTATTAAGGAGCTTGTCTCAATGCCCAGCTTGGACCTTACCTCAAGTACCGCATCTACTGTCCCAGCAAAACAATCAGATCCTGCACAGCCAGCTCAGGACTTTAAACCTGGCAGCATGGTGGATAATGTATTCATACAAAACACACCTCTTAGCAAAGCTGTGATGGATGTCATTTTGGAAGCCAGAAGGCCTAGTACTAGAAAATCTTATGCTGTGAAAATGGAAGAGATTCTGTGCTTGGAACCAGGCACAAGGAACAGATACAGCGGTGCCAAATATTCCTCAGATTTTACAATACTTAACTGAAATGCTGGACAAAGACCTATCTTTCTCATCTATTAAAATTCATGCCTCTGCCATTTTGGCTCATTACAATGCAGAGCCACCAATCTTTTCTCATCCCTTATTAAAAACAGTACCTTGGAGGAGCCAAAAATTTAAGGCCTCCAAGGAGATCACCAATACCTGCATGGGACCTCAACTATGTCTTAGAAAAACTCACCCTGCCTCCTTTTGAGCCAGCTTCTACTGCTGATATAAAGTTTTTATCTTGGAAAACAGCTCTGCTCCTAGCAATAACTTCTGCAAGATGAGTTTCAGAGCTACAGGCAGTCATGGCTGTGGAACCTTTTATCATTTTTTATCTGAACAGGGTCTCCCTGAGGACAAACCCAACATTTATGCCTAAAGTGGTGTCCAGTGTGGCTCTTAACCAAACCATTCATCTGCCAACTTTTTATCCAAATCCACAGAACAAGGGGGAAAGAATTCTGCATTCTTTGGATGTACACAGATAGCTTAGATGCTACTTGGACAGAACCAAAGTTTTCAGAAAGACAGAGCAATTACTAGTGGCATATGCTGCAGGATCACAAGGAAAGGCTATCTCAAAGCAGACTATTTCAAAGTGGATAGGCCACTACATTCGTTTCTGCTATTTATACCATGGCAAGCCAGTGCTTAAGGGCATTAGGCCACATTTCACCAGAACTGCAGCCACTTCAGCAGCCTTTCTCAGGGGAGTACCAACCAAGGACATTTTAGAGGCAGTTACTTGGAGCTCAGTGCACACCTTTACAAAGCACTGCCATCTGCCACTCTACTCTAAATCCAGGGCAGGCTTTGCCACTGCAGTTCTGCAGGGTCTCATAGCCGCTCCTAATGCTGTTTAGCTCCAGCCTCCCAACCATAGGTTTGGGAATCTACCCAAATGTAATGACTGCAACAGTGAAACATGAAGAACATAGTACAGTTGTGTACACTTACCATAAATGTAGATGCTCGAGTGTATTCACTGTTGCAGTCCAGGTTACCCACCCGCCACCCTCCCTTTTCTTCTGATGGAACCTATCTTTCCTTCTCTGATTTATACAACCTATGTGGTGTATTTGCTTGGGGATGAAGGTAAAGTTTATATTGCTGCATGCAATTTTATATATAGATATAAATTTTGGCTACCCTTTTAGGGTGCACCTGACATCTGGGGCAAGAAATACTATAGAAAATGGCGTTGGCTGCTTCTTTTATACCCCTGATGACCTGATGTCAGGGAAGGGGTGATGACAGCCAACGCAGGACCCAAGACTTTGGAATTCAGGCCGACTGAGGGCAACCTGCCAGCAGGATTACCCAAATGTAATGACTGCAACAGTGAATACACTCGAACATCTACATTTATGGTAAGTGTACACAACTGTACTTTTCAATTACAAAAGAATGGGCAGTGAGAGATAAGCATCATGGGAAATGAAGACTACTAGATGTGTGCTCAAATAATTCTAGTTAGTGATCCAAAGTCCAAGAGGGTTTGGAAAACTAGAGGTGAAGACAGCAAAGCTGTTAGCAGAGTAAACATGGATGAAGGCTATAAAGCAATGGAATGGATAAATAAACACAAATTGTATTATATGTATGCAATGAATTATGTGTTGTGTTAGTGAAGTAACGGATATCTTAACAGCAATTTTTTTACTAATTTCTGTGTAAAAATTAATACAATTCAGAAAAAAAAATATTTGGATTGCTCAGATACCCCACCAGCTGCAGCTTCACCAATGATTCGAGCCTTCATTTTAGTCTTTATTGAACCAGGGAGTTTTTGGATGTTTTCTGACACTGTAAAAAGAAACAGGACATTTTTAAGACAATATACAGGTCTCCAGTTATTGAATGAAACACATAAAATAATTGAGCCATCAGTGTACTGCATTAATAGAAGTCGCTTTCTTTGCTAAGATACCTTGTCCGCAAGTATTACAAATAATAATGGGTGAAGTATGGACATCTGTGGCACAGCTTCATCCACAAAGTAAGATGTGGACATTATGCTTTATAGGTGAATATTTGTGCACTGAATGACCTGACTGTAGTCCATGATATTGGAAGTCATAGCATATCTTCAACATGAAAAGGCATAGGTCCATCAAGCCATAGGACACTAATAAGCCGGCAGTATGTCAACTATTGTAGGCTTAGCCAGTAATGTTGTAAAAGAATCCTTGAAGGTGAATAAATAGCTCAGATGATGATGATAGAAGGTAGAGTTAATTTTGGGAGAAAATCAGAATATTTTCAGCTTTACTTCTAATGGGAAGAGAAATTGGGAGAAGTTGGAGAAAAAGGTGAAAAAAATAAGAGAAGAAAAAGGAAAGATTAAGACATGATAATACTTACTTTGGCATAGTTAGCCATTTGTAGCCAAATATACTGGTAATGTATTTAATGGGTCCCATCCATTCATTTAATCAAAGACTGAATGTAGTTAGAGTTTTATATTATCTTATAAGTACTGGAAACTTGTTCCTTGGGTGAGGCAAATGTTGGCTGATGAATTTGTACCTGAATCTGGACTTGTTGATACTTTAAAGCAGAACTATGGTTTTGAAAGGGGTATTAACAGAGGAAGTTTTCATTCTACAAAAAAATGGGCCATGAAGAGTAGGGTTTGACAAAGCTAAGAAGCAAGGGCCAAATCAACTTCCAGGAGTCTACCGAAACCGGGTTTCAGTCTAACCAAATAAAAGCACTTCTCTAAAGCTTGGATTCGCTTGTTTACAAAATGCTGGAATCTTCTTAGTTAGGAGGGGATGTCTAGAGCTATTCATGCCAAATGGAACATTGCATGGGGAAACGAAGGTACAATAAAGGGGAACTAGTATGGACTGGGGTATGGGACGCCAAACCCAAACAAATGAAATGATAGAGGTCGAATCATTTTCTGATAATATTAGTGCTATGCTGATTTAAGGACAGCTTGCTGTCTATGCAAGTTCCAAAATCTCAAATCACGGTGTCATTCTTACGGTGAATTCCAGCTACATGATACTTTATAGGATTAGTTTTGCCAAAGCTAACTGTACAATACCATAAGGAGTTTTTCTTTCCAGACTCAAAAATTAAAATAGAATACTCACGCAAATATTTAGGTGTTACATTTATTCACCCACAAATGGAAATCATAAAAGAAAATCTGTACATGGTTTGGTCAAAAATTACAAAAGACTTGGTCAGATGGGAAAAATTAAACCTCTCTCTCCTCTCCAAGGCATCAATCATAAAAATGAATATACTTCCAAAAATTCTGTATCAATTTCAGGCAATTAGTCAAAGCGTGACAAATAAATTCTTTGTCAAAATGGAAACAACATTGGGTAAATTTATGTGGCACCCGAAAAACTTTAGAATTAGTTACAAAAAACTTGCATCACCCAAAGAAAAAGGTGGTTTAAGTCTTCCTGATTTCCAGACATATTATCATATCATCAATGCTAATCATATTGTTCGCCTAACATATTATGACTCGCATGACAATTCTTGGTTCCCTCTCTGGATAAAAATATATTACCAATATTTAAGCACTTCTAATGTTAACCCAAAAGTCATTCCTTTTCTTAGCAGCAAAAATCTAAGGAACCTCATTATTCATCCGATAATAATTAACAAAGTAATAAGTTTTCAATCTCTTATATCTTCTCTAAATATAAAAAACTCCCTAATCATGGCACAACCAATTCATAAAAATCCTGAGATTAAGTTAAATAATAATATGTTAAATCTAGAAAAATATCCAATTATTAAAAACTGTACAATATGGGATTTCTATCAAATAAAAAATAAACCCCTAGAGTTTATCATTGATCAATTGGCAGCAAATAAAAAATATCGCCTGATAATTAAACAAATAATGTATTTAGTAAATTTAAAAACTTCAGGAATCAACGTAAAACCACAAGAATTTCAGCTATATCAACAAATTATTTCCCATCTTCTACAAAAAACTAAAATGCTTTCAAACACCTATAAACTAATCAATCGATCCAAAGATCAAAATGAAATAGTATAGTCAAAACACTGGATGACCAAAAATGTAAATCTATCAATTGAACAAAGAAGAGCAGCAATAGATATAACCACAAAACTCACACCCTATAAAAAACTAATCTATACTCAAATCATGATTAATAATAATGCTTACCATACACCATCTTTTCTAAATAAAATAAATCCCAACTCCTCACCTTTTTGCTCCTTTTGTCTCACCACAATTGCCGCTACTCTCCATATTTTCTGGTCTTGCAAAACTGTCCATAAACTTTGGTGCTCTCTGAGAGTGAAATTGGAGAAATCAGGCTGTATGAAATCCACCCTTTCATGGGAAATGGCAATTCTAAATATCTTCCCTAATAATTACACATTAGAATCCAAACATCTCATAGTAACGTTAAGTGCACTGCTTAAATACTACATTGCTCTTAACTGGCTTAACAGAGATAAAATTTCCTGGTCAGAATTTAAAAATGTAGCTGTCAAATACGTGTTGGCCAACAAATTAAAATCTGTAAGCAAAAAGAAATTGTCCTATTTCAGAAATACTGGGGAAAGCTTATCGAAATTCTAACTTAACTCTAAAGATAGACTAGTATATAGTACTGCTCTCTACTCTTCTCTCAATCATAGCCGGCCTTAGGCATAGGCCAACTAGGTGGCTGCCTAGGGCACCGCTGTTGCAGGAGCGCTTTTCCAGTATTTATGTGGTGTAGGTAGACTAGGATGGGGACACCAGGGTGGTGTGGGGGGCACTGTGGAGCCCTTTTGCCTAGGGCACCAGCTGACCTAAGGCTGCTGCTGCTCTCAATATAACTTATAGATAGTCCTTCTTCAAGTTCATAACTGAGATGGTGTACAACAGAAATAACAAAAAGGTATGGTATGAACTCTAGATTTATCATTGTTCATTAACAAGGTTTCATTCAACTCAATAATTAAACACATTATACTATTAATGATTGACAACCCAGTGTATGTATATGTAAATATTGCAAATAGTTTTTATGATAGACATGGTACAAAATTAAGAATTCCTTATCATTTTTTTTTTCTGTCATGCATCAAGTTTATTTAATTCTATTGTTATTTACCTATAATGTGTAAAAGTGAATTAGGTTTTGAACTGCAGTGATAAGGTCGTAAATTTGTACTACAAGATATTCTATGTTAACATGACCTTAGGTAACTTTGTTGCTATCTCGTATATACTATGTATTAACTTTTTATAATAAGTAGAAATTTTAGTTTTCTTGTGAAATTGAAATAAAAATTTAATTTGAAAAAGAAAAAAGCTAACTGTACAACATTGTATTGTATTTAGGGGAAGACCATGATTAGAGCACCAGTTTTTAATGTTATCAAGGCCTTGTAGAAGTATTCATGTGTATTTGTGAAATTCAGGATGATTCTAAGCTTGGCATCACCTGCAAATTTAGTTAGCCAAAGGTTATTAGCATTTGCCTGTTCTTTACAGAAGTAGATTCTGGAGAGGAGAGGACCTAAGATAACTTTGAAGAATATTGTTAGTTACATTTTTGTGTTTTGGATAGCATGTATTTATTCTAGTTAAGTGCATTTTGTTTGGTACTGTGTTACTAATCAACTACAAAGGGGTTGTTGTATATCTGAATCAGCAGAGTTGCTACCCATATGGAGGGTGATGACTGTGGCATTTATGCATTCTTGAGGTATATATCCTGTGGAGACACTTTGACTAAAGATGTTTCGTAGAGGTTCGGTTAGGTAATGCTTTAGGCTAGGTACTGGCAGATGGTGGTAATAGAAGGTTATTTACTTAGACTATAGATATGTCGACTGCTACTGCATAACAGTAAATGTTAGATAGATAGTGGGTGACAAAATGATAGATGAGCTGAGTCAAATAAAGATACAAGACTAATGATATGATGAAATAATTCTAGGATTTAGAACTATATTAAATAAAGGGTTAGGGTATAAATACAGCTTAGTAAAAATAGTACCAGAGGAATGAGATCTTCTAACTGCTGAGTTGTGTAACGGCAGGAAAATAGCCAACAACTAAGCAGTAATTCAAATAAAGTACACAACTAAAAAGGATTACTGCAACAGACACAATGGACAAGAACAACAGGCAGCAGATGGTCAAAGATGGGACATCAACTAAAAATGATACTTTATTCAGCTGTTTTTTACTGTAACTGTCTTAGTTTGCAGTTCTACATGCTCATATCTGTTCAGTTGCTCTTACTCTGCACTTATTGCTGCATGTTAGTAGCCTCCTAATTTACTGCCTTCTGCACTGGTTTTTAGAAGTTAACTAAATTGCAAAACAAAAAATTCTAACTTTGTTTCCTGCCTTTCCTGTAACTAGTCTCGCCCAGATACAGATTTGCTGTATCCAGGACTGTCGGTAAGCTTCTGAGTCCCTCAAGCCTTTCTGTGTTGGAGGGAAGCCTTCTAGCTTATCAGTGGGAGTGGTAAGCACTAGGTAGCCTATTTACCACAAGAGGTGTGTTTTTTGACCCAGACATTGTAGTTCATTGGTCATTTGGGCAGTTTTTCCATCTCTTTCAACTTTCCGATTTAAAATCCCACATTTGCACTTGCTTCCCACCTTTCCTATAGTCTAGGCCAGAAACAGATTTGCTGCATCCAGGACTGTTTATAAGCTTCTGAGCCCCCCAAGTATTCTGTGCCGCAGGGAAGCCTTCTAGCTTGTCAGTGGGAGTGGTAAGCACTAGGTAGCCTATCTCCCACAAGAGGAGTGGTCAAAGACAGTAAACTATCACCTCTACCATGCACAGTTCAAAGCTGTCCAACATACACATATGAAGGATAGCACTGAGCGTGACTGTGTTTATGTACACACGACACATTTCCATGGTCCATCTTGCCTGCTTCCCTTCCTGACTCACACACATGCTTTCAACTGATTGGGTCAGCCTAGGCCTCCTGCAACCTCACACAACAGCCTGTGCAAGTGATGATACCAGTGCCACATCCCTGTCATCCTCATCATCGATGAAGGGAAATGAAGCTATGCATCTGATACACAAGGTGACTACATAAATTAATATGAACTTGTGTAATGGAATGTTGCTTTGCCATGCCACTTGTACTGGTTACTGACAGATACTGTATTCTGACATTTGTAATGAGTAAACCACATAATTTTCTGTACCTTATGTTTTATGATGTAATGGTTGTATACATACACAAAGATAGGTGTGTCATGCACTTGTTTATGTTTCAGTTTTAGGAGTCTGTAGGGGACACCTATGGAGACACAGTGGCAATAAACCCATAGATGCCACGGCACAGGACAGAATGTCAGCACAGCAAAAATATGTCTTCAGCAAGGTACAGCACTATAGGTGCATGGCTCCATAGGTTCATATGTGTATAACAGGATAACAAGGTACAGCACTATAGGTGCATGGCTCCATAGGTTCATATGTGTATAATAGGATAACAAGGTACAGCACTATAGGTGCATGGCTGCGTAGGTACATATGTGTATAACAGGATAACAAGGTACAGCACTATAGGTGCATGGCTCCATAGGTTCATATGTGTATAACAGGATAACAAGGTACAGCACTATAGGTGCATGGCTGCGTAGGTACATATGTGTATAACAGGATAACAAGGTACAGCACTATAGGTGCATGGCTGCATAGGTTCATATGTGTATAACAGGCTAACAAGGTACAGCACCATAGGTACATGGCTCCCTAGGTTCATATGTGTATAACAGGATAACAAGGTACAACACTATAGGTTCATGGCTCCCTAGGTTCATATGTGTATAACAGGATAACAAGGTACAGCACTATAGGTGCATGGCTGCATAGGTACATATGTGTATAACAGGATAACAAGGTACAGCACTATAGGTGCATGGCTGCATAGGTTCATATGTGTATAACAGACTAACAAGGTACAGCACTATAGGTGCATGGCTGCATAGGTTCATATGTGCATAACAGACTAACAAGGTAGAGCACTATAAGTGCATGGCTGCATAGGTTCATATGTGTATAACAGGATAACAAGGTACAGCACTATAGGTGCATGGCTGCTTAGGTTCATATGTGTATAACAGGATAACAAGGTACAGCACTATAGGTGCATGGCTGCATAGGTTCATATGTGTATAACAGGATAACAAGGTACCACACTATAGGTGCATGGCTGCTTAGGTTCATATGTGTATAACAGGATAACAAGGTACAGCACTATAGGTGCATGGCTCCATAGGTTCATACGTGTATAATAGGATAACATGGTACAGCACTATAGGTGCATGGTTGCATAGGTTCATACGTGTATAACAGGCTAACAAGGTACAGTACTATAGGTGCATGGCTGCTTAGGTTCATATGTGTATAACAGGATAACAAGGTACAGCACTATAAGTGCATGGCTCCATAGGGTCATACGTGTATAATAGGATAACAAGGTACAGCACTATAGGTGCATGGCTCCATAGGTTCATATGTGTATAACAGGATAACAAGGTACAGCACTATAGGTGCATGGCTCCATAGGTTCATATGTGTATAACAGGATAACAAGGTACAGCACTATAGGTGCATGGCTCCATAGGTTCATACGTGTATAATAGGATAACAAGGTACAGCACTATAAGTGCATGGCTCCATAGGTTCACACGTGTATAACAGGATAACAAGGTACAGCACTATAAGTGCATGTCTCCATAGGTCCATATGTGTATAACAGGATAACAAGGTACCACACTATAGGTGCATGGCTCCATAGGTTCATATGTGTATAATAGGATAACAAGGTACAGCACTATAGGTGCATGGCTCCATAGGTTCATATGTGTATAATAGGATAACAAGGTACAGCACTATAGGTGCATGGCTCCATAGGTTCATATGTGTATAACAGGATAACAAGGTACAGCACTATAGGTGCATGGCTCCATAGGTTCATACGTGTATAATAGGATAACAAGGTACAGCACTATAAGTGCATGGCTCCATAGGTTCATATGTGTATAACAGGATAACAAGGTACAGCACTATAAGTGCATGGCTCCATAGGTTCATATGTGTATAACAGGATAACAAGGTACAGCACTATAGGTGCATGGCTCCATAGGTTCATATGTGTATAATAGGATAACAAGGTACAGCACTATAGGTGCATGGCTGCATAGGTTCATATGTGTATAACAGGATAACAAGGTACAGCACTATAAGTGCATGGCTCCATAGGTTCATATGTGTATAACAGGATAACAAGGTACAGCACTATAGGTGCATGGCTCCATAGGTTCATATGTGTATAACAGGATAACAAGGTACAGCACTATAAGTGCATGGCTCCATAGGTTCATATGTGTATAACAGGATAACAAGGTACAGCACTATAGATGCATGGCTCCATAGGTTCATATGTGTATAACAGGATAACAAGGTACAGCACTATAGATGCATGGCTCCATAGGTTCATATGTGTATAACAGGATAACAAGGTACAGCACTATAGGTGCATGGCTCCATAGGTTCATATGTGTATAACAGGATAACAAGGTACAGCACTATAGGTGCATGGCTCCATAGGTTCATATGTGTATAACAGGATAACAAGGTACAGCACTATAGGTGCATGGCTCCATAGGTTCATATGTGTATAACAGGATAACAAGGTACAGCACTATAGATGCATGGCTCCATAGGTTCATATGTGTATAATAGGATAACAAGGTACAGCACTATAGATGCATGGCTCCATAGGTTCATATGTGTATAACAGGATAACAAGGTACAGAACCATAGGTACATGGCTCCCTAGGTTCATATGTGTATAACAGGATAACAAGGTACAGCACTATAGGTGCATGGCTGCGTAGGTACATATGTGTATAACAGGCTAACAAGGTACAGCACTATAGGTGCATGGCTCCATAGGTTCATATGTGTATAACAGGATAACAAGGTACCACACTATAGGTGCATGGCTGCATAGGTTCATATGTGTACAACAGGCTAACAAGGTACAGCATTATAGGTGTATGGCTGCGTAGGTTCATATGTGTGTAACAAGCTAACAAGGTACAGCATTATAGGTGCATGGCTGCGTAGGTTTATATGTGCACAACAGGCTAACAAGCTACAGCACTATAGGTGCATGGCTGCATAGGTTCATATGTGTCTAACAGGCTAACACGGTACAGCACTATAGGTGCATGGCTACGTAGGTTCATATGTGTATAGCAGGATAACAAGGACAATGGCATCAGTCAGCCTACTCATGCAGCACTAATCTGTGAAAATGTCTGATACCCTTAATAAGTGTCAACGGGGTTTCTGGAGCTAACACTTCTACAAGCTGTATTGATGGTGATGACCCATCTATAAATTTCATGTGTCCATTACAGACATTTGTCCTACACCACTTATGATTGTCTTGTTCTGCATCCCATTGTGTAACTTGCACATGATGTGTGTTACAGCAGATGTGTGCTTGACATGCATGGGGGGCCTGTTTTATATAGGGTGTAATGTCTGGGTTATATACCTGTCTCTCCACCATGTGCTATTTTTACCACAGTTACAGTGTAGATGTGTAGAACAGGTATTAGTCCTGTCTTGGATACATGGGAGGTACACAGTGGGATCTGACAACTCACTGTGTGGCAGCCATACACATCCAACTCCATAGCATGTAGAACACAGAATACACATGCGCAGTCTTGACATGGACTGCATAGGACATGTTATCTGCAATGTGTATTGTTTTACCATGGAACCTGCGTGCCTGCTACAGTTGTGAGATATGCCTGTGTAGTGACATAGCAAAGGTGCCATTGCACATGATTATAGGTGTGATGAGTGCCAAATTAAGTATAACAGTGGAAGTCTGGGACTTATATCCTATACCTTTCTGTATAGGCTGTACAAAATTGGATGGATTCCCACATGTCTCCAACCAGTGAAAGTCAAAGGCTACATTACTCTCTGTGTCCATAACTCCATGAGTAACGGCTCAACTGTGTGTGTTATGCAGACACTACCATATTTTACAGGGTTGGATGACTTCTCAAAGGATAGTATTGTGCAGTTGTTGGCATTTACTATTTGTCAGTGGCTTGGACAACAACTGAATGTGTGTCAGGCCATCCTGGATAACTGTTGGTTTTGTGTGGGTATGCTAATGTAGTCAGTCAGAGGTCACTGACAGTGGCTGTGACTGCAGATCAGGGAATGAGTAGAAAGGGTACTCCATTAATGATATCTGGGAAAATCCACTGGTGACTGGCATCATTGTAGTGCAGGTCTCCTAATGCTATCTTCCCAGAATATGACTGTCAGACAGTTGCCTATCCACTAGCTGACATGCCACTCTGTAAATAACCTACACAGTTTTCAGCAAGGCCTGCCAGCTTAATGTCATATTCCCCTCATTCATTGCATAGTTTAACACTCAATGAGGTCCAGCATTTAGGGTAGGTAGGCGTGATCTGGCCTTGAGCAAAACAAATGGTGTGTAATCCAGTGTCAGTAGGTGTACGACATTGTTACTGCTCCTATCCATACTAATTCCTTTCATGGCATTTCATATCACATGACTCAGAGATCTGGGGACACTGCTTGGCACTGCATGCTAGCTGTCCTTTGTGCAAGTAAATATTGCAGTTACTTCCAGCATGTTTCAAGAAGGGAGTCATCGAAGGTGTCTGTACAGAGCACAGACAAACATGTTAGGGAAGTATAATGTGTATTCCCTGTGAAGGTAAGGTGGGAATTTAAACAGGTATTCTGCAGCTGGACACTACCCAAGCAGTGTGCACTGGAAGGACACAATTACTTTGTGAAGACTGTGGAAAGCAGGGGAGTCCACAGAATTGCTTGTGCCTGGCAGCTACTAATGCTGGTCTCACCAAAACCATTCTCACATAGGATATCATGCACCGATCATTGTCTGTCATCACACGCACAATGTTACTATGAAACTCTTGATGAGAAGCAGGACATAGCCTGTTTGTTCATTCACATAGTTGTCCCACATCATGAAAGGCTCTGTAGGCTGCACATACTCTTCTCCAGATAGATTCCTTTATTTAACAACCTAGGCACTCAGTTGGCTTTTACATGTATTATGCCTTCTGTTTCAGGGTTGGTGGTATGTCACTAGGGAACTGACAAGATGGTGATTAGGAGCACTGTTGCAGTGTCAGAATATAATGTGCAATATCCAGTGACGTAGATGTCAAGGCTTGCTGAAACAAGCAGCACAGCATCAGTGATCCATCGTAGGTGTCAGTTTCACAGCAAGTCATGCATCTTCCCCTTCGAGAGATTACATCTTACCCTTTGAGGGGATTACATCTTACCCTTCAAGAGATTACTGGTGGATTTCTGCATGATATAGCTGTGAGGCCTACTGCAGCAAACTGGCCACCTCTTGACAAAGTGTGTCCACCCTCCACATGTCATTGGCATGTCATACTGTAAAGTTATGTACCCAAAACATATGTCTGTGTTCCCCACATCATGTCACACAACAACCAGTGTGCTGTCTAGTTGCTTGACAGATATTGTACACTTGTGAGGCCAACGTAATGTCAGCAAAGTTGAACAAGTCCTCTATGCATGCACAGACATCCACATTTTCACTGCAAGGAGTGCCTACAAACATTGTATGTCAGGCTGTCAACCCCAAGGGTGTGGCAGCATAGCCCTAACTCTGCAACCTGCTGATGATATGTGGAAAGTGTCCCCACCCCTCTGCTTCTATGACCCACAAATACAACACGTGACAGATGTCACTGCATTTCAATTCCTGCTTCCATTGTGTCTCCAACTGCAGTCATTTCACATAGCAATGAGCATTTTGCCAACATACACAGCTCACATCCTGCACCACCTACACCCACATCACACACACCTGCATGTGTGCAGCACCTTACCAGAGACATTCCCAAACAACAGACACCTCAGAAAATCCTGCCTCTGGAGAGCACAGTACTCATAATACTGCATGAACCATTATCTCACCAGTCAACACCTGAGACAAAACACAAAAGCAGACTTTTTATTCATAGGTGGTGACATCATGAGACACACTGACTGGGTCAACAGGCTACATATGGGAAAGATCACAGTTAGTTGTCTGTGGGTTGACGCAATATGCCATACCACACACTGCGGCAAATCAAGGAATATCAGTTAACATAATGTTGACATCATAGTTCCTGCAGGTGTGTACAACTATGGACATATGTCACCAGACTGTATACAGACACATGACTGAGCTTAGACAGTCTGTGTCTCTCATGGGTATGTGCATAGCTTTCAGCTGCAGTTGACCCTCACCTAGGATGATGGCTCCATACACATGGAAATCGATGGTAATCAATAACTGTCTTGGTGTGTGGTGTCATTGTAAGAAGGTCTACTATATGTCTGCCTGGGATGCCTTGCTCAACAGAGATCAATGCTTCACCAGTGATAGCCTTCATCTCTCACCCACTGAGATTTGGTGTAATGGCCAAGGCTGCGGACACCCCCAAAGTGCATCTTAGATAGACTGTCTGGAGGGATAACTTTGCTATGAGAACACCACCTTCATACAACACCATGGTTATGCTGCTAGATGCTGGGAATAGCAACAATGAAATCCACTCTTTGGAAGGTGCCCCCTCCTTGGAATATGCAGATGTGTGCAGTCAAGGACATCTGGTTCAAGGCTGTGGACAGCACCACAGCCATACCAGATTACATGTCCTTCCACATGTTCAGACCTCAAAATGACAGTGTGCAAGGTAATGCAGTTGGTGTATACATACTCATTAAGCATAGATACGCAGCCAGATTTTGTGAAACACTGATTTCCCAGAGACACTGTGGGTGCCATTCACTACTGGAAGGGGACATAATCAAGCAATAGCCAGCTACAGGAGCAACTCCATGAATCCAGACATCCGTTGTGCTTATTTGGATGTACGTGTGTATATCAAGATATATCATTACAGCACCAACTGTGTTGCTTAGTAGTGTTGAAACTCACCTGCCCAAAGGTTTGTCCATGTCCTTAACTACAATGCCCTGGAGCAGTGCTGTGACATCCCCACAAGGAGAGCTAACGTATTGCATCATGTATTTACCAATATGGGTGACCACCGCAGCCCCCACTATGAGGTCCTCCCAGTCTCTACCAGAACTAACCCTCTCTATTGCAGACAATACAGACATATAGTTCAACAAAGCAATTTATTACCTCCTGTGGGAGGTCATAAATTTACATAGCTTGACTGCACCTCTCCCCTCAGATGAGACAGGCAAGTATGCAGAGGTCTACACCCATGCATTATGCAAGCAGCAGTACAACTGCATGGACTTGGCTGTACCTGACAGGTGGAACACGGCTTCTCATGGCACAGCAAACCTACCTGGTGAACAACTGCCATTAGCAGGCTGTACAATACTTCAAATTTTCCCTTAGAACTACTTAAACTCTCAAGGAAAGCACTCTACTTTCCTCTTACAGTCCAGCACTTGCCCTAGCTTCACAGTAAATGCAAATAAACTACTAGAACTTACCACCTCGTACAAAACAGTAGTAATAGGCTCTGGATTCTCCCATTAACCAAGATTTAGAACTCTCCAGGCATGTCCAAAGTGCAGTTTGAGTCATACTCTCCAGTCCAGCTGGTGAACCTGGGAATCCTGAGGCAATGTTACAATTGCCTCATGTACACAGACAACCCCCTCCTCCTACCATCAACCTCTAATGTATGTGAGAGATGCAACTATACAGTCAAATTGGAGGCTAAGCTCTCTCAACCCAAGACTGGTACCGCCAGTCAGGAGGAGAAGGTAAACACAAGCACCCATAAACCAATCAAACATAGACTAATCACACCTGAAAACATGACACATAAACCCACAAAGGCATACTCAGAGGCTCTAAATAAAAACTTGCCAAAACAGCAGAGGCCTCCTAAGCAGACACACAAGCACTCACTACCCAATATTAACCATACACATACCCCACATAGACAGTGTGCCACACAGTCCCAGCTCTTAAGGCCAAACGACACCCCTAATACACTAGTAATAGGTGACTCTATCGTCAGGCACACTGACATCCCACTCACCAGACTGAACAAAGAGAAGGTCACTGTATGTTGCCTGTCGGGTGCCAGGATCCGCCACATAACTCAAGCACTCAGGTCACTACATAGCAAGTACAAATGTGACTCTGTCATTGTCCATGCTGGTGTAAATGACTGGAGACATACCTCCCTGGACTACATGAAAAGAGACATAGAGGAGCTCTCTGATCATGTAGCCCAGGCCGGTCTGACCCTGACCCTGAATAGCATCCTGCCCTCACCTAGAATGATGCCACAGTATAGAGACAAAATGATTGACTTCAACAATTGGCTAAGCTACTGGTGTCATTCAAAGGGGATCCAGTGTCTGTCAGCCTAGGACGACATGCTAAACAAGCCACGTTGCTTCACCAGGGATGGCTTGCACCTGTCACCCCTGGGCTTTCAAATACTGGCCAAGGCTCTTGCCACCCCCATAGTGCCTTTTTTAGGCAAGGCTCAAATGACAAACCCACCTCCTTAGACAATACAAAGAATAAAAAACTAAGGGTAATGCTACTCAATGCCAGACGTCTAAACCTAAAGATGCACACACTCAAGGCACTCCTCAGTATGGAGCAAATCGATATCTGTGCAGTGACAGAAACCTGGTTCAAGGCTCCTGAGAGCACCCCAGCATTACCAGGATTCAACTCATATCATACTTTTCGGCCACAAAACTCAGACAATAGCACCAAGGGAGGGGGTGTATCCATCTTCATCAAGGACACCCACATCTCCAGATTAGTGGCATTGCATGAAACATCGGAAACAATTCATGTGCAACTAACAGTGGGAAAAACTGCCTTCCAGGTAATAGCCTGCTATAGATCACCCTCTCTGTCTCAAGACCCACATGCGACCTTCCTGAGAACACTAGAGAATATGAAGATCCTACCAAACACCATAATATTCGGGGACTTCAACTGCCCAAACATTGACTGGGTAAACTACTCAAGCCCAAACTCATTTGCCTAATGGTTTCTAGAATTCATCAACTCAAATGCTATGGAACAACTAGTCACTTTTCCTACAAGAGGGGAAATACATTAGACCTAGTCATTACAAACATAGGGGATCAATGTTCCACACTGGAAGTAAATCCCTCATTGGTGAGATTGGACCACAAACTGATCACAATGGACATCCACATTCCAACCCCATCCCAGCCAAGGAAACCACAATGAAAAACCTCTCATAAACAAAGTTCACTCTCCTCAACACAGAAGTAGAAAGCTTCAAAGCCCCTGAGAAATTGGAAAATGTTACCCAAACCGCAGAATCCTATATGAACGCACTCTATATGCACCTACAGGAATGCATGGATTGTGCCATCCCAAGTAAAACCAAGACTCACTCCTCCAAAAATAGGAGACCAGTCTGGTGGACCCCAGCCATAAACAAGCTATACAACAAAAGGAGGAGACTACTACATGACAGGGCCAAAACCCTAAAAGGGAAGGCATCCCTGATCAGTATTAGCAAGAAACTTTGCTCCATCATAAAAGCCTCAAAGGCAAACTTCAAAATAAAAATTGCCGAAGACTCCAAAGATAATCACAAGGCATTCTTCAGTTATGTCAGGAACCTGGGAGGAAACACCCAGATCTGCTCAGGGCTAGTAAAAAATGGCACAAAGTACACAGAACCGACTGACATTGCCAACAATCTGGCTGACAGGTTCAGTGCAAATTTTACCCCCCCTTCCCCCCCCCAAAAGGGCCTGTGTCTATCCCAGATGAATGTAGTCCCTCAGATATCTCAGACACACAGGTAAAAGCAGCCCTCTCCAAAGCTAAAAACACAGCGTCTATGGAACCGGACAGAATACCAGGCTGTGTCCTGCACGAAATCCAGGAAGAACTAAACCCCCACTTAAATTCACTATTCCAACTCAGCCTTAAAATAGGTTATGTACACAAGGAATGGCATACAGCAACAGTGATCCCTCTCCACAAGGGTGGCCCCACAACGGATCCTGGGAACTATCGCCCCATAAGTCTGACTAGCCTAATTTGCAAGGCTATGGAGCGTATCATTATGGATCTCATAAGCAAAGACATCGGGAACCTCCAGACACCGGACCCTACCCAGTTTGGTTTTGCAAAAGGCAGATCCTGCCTCCTAAACCTGGTTGACTTTTTTGAAACAGTCACCAAAGCCATAAATGAGGGTAAGGCAGTCCACACTGCCTATCTGGACCTCGCTAAGGCTTTCAACACAATACCTCACTCTGGAATCATAAACAAACTAACCAGCTTAAACATCAACCCATATGTCACAAGATGGGTTGCAAACTGGCTTACGGATTGAACGCACGTGGTCAGGGTTGGAAGTGCCATGTCCGACTCTAAACCTGTTACAAGTGGAGTCCCACAGGGCTCAGTCCTGGGGCCCCTCTTGTTTGGTATATACTTCTCTGAAGTACAGGCCAGCACAAAAGGACTGTGGCTTACCAAGTTCGCTGATGATTACAAACTAGGAGCCATAATAGACTCCCCGGCTGACACAAGCATTCTCCAAAAGGGCCTTATGGAGACAGATGCCAGGTGTCAGAGCCATGGCCTCAAGCTTAACACCAAAAAAAGCATAGTCATCACTTTTGGGAAAAACAAGGTGCCCACTAATTACCACATAGGAGGTAACCCACTAAGTACAGAAGAAGTAATTAGGGATCTGGGGACCCAGGTTGATAGTAACCTCTCCTTTGACAATCACATTGCCAAAATAGTCAGAAAATCCTTCTATATTGCCCATCTTATAACTAAAGGATTCTCGTCTAGATCTAGAGAGGCCATTGTGCTCCTATACTCATCACTCATCAGACCCATAATTGAGTACATTGCCCCATTTGGGATGTACCTTACCCAGCACCTGCAGCAGCTGGAGAGACCCGAAAAGTTCCTTACCAAAAGGATCATGGGCCTCAAAAAGTTGCCCTATGCAACTAAGCTAAAGAAACTACAGCTCTACTCAGTTGCTTACCGCCTGTTTAAAGGCGACCTCTGCCTGACTTACAAGGCCATGTCCAACCCAGAATTAATGGATATGCTCCACCTTAAAAAAAAACAAATCCATTAGGGCCACACGCTCCTCGGACTTAAACCTCAGCACAGCAATAAATAGGACATGCTGGAGGGATAGATTCATATCCCAAAGGTTTCCCACACTCTGGAATAAAATCCCAATTCATGTAAGACAAAGCCCCTCGCTGGCTCTCTTCAAGAGAAATCTTGATGAGTGGATGGGAAACCGTAAGTTTGCACCTGGGATCACTCCAGTGGCACTAGTGGACAGAGGCTCTAGAAGTTAAATTATAAGGGTGGAGACAGCCAAACACATTTTCAGCTAGGCTTGTAAATGCCCTAGGGCAGATAGCCTAGTATAAACCTATGAACCTATGAACCTATGACATTGCTCTGTGATGGTTGGGGTGAGGGTGTCCTAAAATGGCACAACCTTATTAGTTACAACAAGCACATAGTGTTGTTGTGACATTGTGTAGACACAGTAAATGACACAAGTATCTGCCCACACATAGCAGAGCTACAACACACAATGTAGTTACATGTGTAACCTCAAAGGACAGGCCCAAATTGTCGTTGAACTCATAGGTAATGATAGCACATATAATGGGTCTGTACTCATAGCTAACCTGTAGTCCCACAGGTTCTGCATCAACTTTACTCCCCTGTCCCCACCACATGTGAAACATGATATTCCTACAACCTGTCCCATAGCTTCCATATCTACAGAGCAGGTCATAAATGGCCTCTCTATGGAGGATACACAGCATCTATTGGGCATGCTAACATCCTAGGCTGCATCCTACATGGGATGTGTCATGGATTACTAACACCATTGGGAACACCTTACAATCATACTGAAACCACTGCCTGAGCATCAGCTGACTGGACAACAGCAACTGTTATACCCTTGCAGAGGTGGTGCATCCACTGACCACCAGAATTATAGACATCTTTTCCTGAGTATCCACATCTGGGAGCTGATCAGCACACATATATGTGATCTACACACAGTTGACTGTACACAGCTTGGATATCTGACAGGAGATAATGACTGTTAAATGTGGTGGATATGTCCGAGGCAGTCACCAAGGACCTGGGTGAGGGGACATCAGGGCATACAACCCTCTGAACTTAGTCAAGCCATCTGACTATATCCCTCACCCAGACATCATTTACAAAAGCACCCACTTAGGCATCCAATGTAATATCATTGTAGGGGTCACTAAGTGACCCATTTATGGCACACATACTCATACATCCACCTTCAATAGCTAATCTGAGAGCAGCAGTGTTCAACAGGCTCAGTCCTGGGTCATCTACTGCTTGGAATCCATTTAACCATGATAGAAGGGAACACTGAATGTCTCTGGCTAACAATGTTGGCTAATGCCTGCAAACTGTGAGCCCTCATAGAGTCTGTGAGTTATGTTAATATCCTATATGAGGGTATTAATGAACAAATGCCTGTTGAAATACTAATGGCCATAAACTCCATGCAAATATATATGTAATATCAATTTCATCACTAACGCCTATGTACCTGGTAAAAAGCACATCATTCACAACATGTGATATACATACTAAGGGGTGATACAACTGGTCACACAAGTTTACACCTAATGTGCTTAAGATCACCATGTCTCCCCAGTAGTATGATGGGAATCATATGTCATAACTGAGGGCACAGTCACCTGTAATTGAAATACTCATAACCTCCATATACTCTTCCCTGAGCATGCCAATATCTGAGTGCAATGGCCATTTGGTAATGTACCTGTCCAAGCACTACTGGCAATTGCACATAACAGTATGGTCCCTCACAAGGTAACTTCATGTCTTCAGTATCTGTTCAGTGGGGCTCATCTGAAATCAGTGTCATTGTAGCCTGTGGCATGTAGACTACTTAGAGGTGATCTCTGACTTGCATATGGCCCAATGTGTGACCCTGCTTGATTATAAATGCTGCATATCTGTAGGTGACATGGTACATGGATTAGTCATGCTAAGGACATTAGCCTAGTATGTGACATTAGTAATACATGCTGGTGTGAGAGATTTGTCTAGCAGACTTTAACACACCTTTGAAACACAACACTGCCTAATGGCAAACAAAGCACCTCAGTGCACCTCATCACATGTTATCTGTATGATTGGCTGGGTGACCATCATTTCACCACAGGGCTTCTGCCTGTGTGTCTCTTGGACTGGGGCAATATGTGCTGATTGTGTAAATAAGGGTATAAAGTTGTCTAGGACTGTGAGGGCTTTAAGGCCATTATGCTAGTGAAGCTCAAATGTCCTATGGTTCCATCAGCTGATGCAAAATACTCCAACAGCCACACACACAAACCTGGCTACTTTGAGGGCAGCACCACTTCTAACTACTGCTTACAGGACACGGCATGGCACACACATAGTGCATGTAGATTAGAACCATTACCTATCTAATGGTACACACTACAGATCACAGTACTTGCATGCAACACACCTCATATCCACTATTATTATTATCTCTTTAGGACATATTATGCTTGATGACATCAGGCGGCCTATTTGTGGTCAGGCATTTGGAGGGCCACATCACCTGCTGCAAATAAAACACTGCAAAACCCTATCTCTTTCTAAGTTACTGAGTCAATCATGTTTACACCATATAGCCACACATGCACACACACACACACACACACACACACACACACACACACACACACACACACACACACACACACACACACACACACACACACACACACACACTAGGTGGCCTGGAGTGAGATTAGAACCCTTACCTATCTACTGTTACACACTATAGATCACAGTATTTACTGCACATGCCACAACTGACGTTTGTTTGACATATGGTTGCCAGCAAACTACTTGTGGAGTACACAAACTAGGCTTGTATTGCACAGCATCTGTGGCCTGCAGAGTGATATTGCTTCATGCCATTATCTGCATCTAGTATCCTAGCAATCAGATATCTGTTATTTATCCTAGCTATGTGTCTACAGTTACCTGTATGGCCATATGTGGCTGTATGCACTAATGTGCCCTGTCCATGCATGCGTAGACAACATTATACATTACACCACCTGCTCACCTGTTGCTGTATGTGTGGTGACATCCAGCAGCACAGGGGTCTGTATGTAAGTGCATTATGTACTGCTGAGCCCTTACTTTGGATCCTTTGAGCAACATTATAGATGTGTGTACAGCAGCTTTACTGACCAGTATTAGGGTATGTAGGACAATACAGACATCCACACACATATTTATGTATATACCAGGGATGTATATAAAAATGTAGATGTGTGTGTGTGTATGCATATGTGCTATGTAGATTTATGGGGAGAGACTGAGATGTATGTTTTATATATGTGTGTGTATATATATATATATATATATATATATATATATATATATATATATATATATATATATATATATATATAGTTATATAGTTACACTAAATAAGATCGAACAGCTAAAATATCAAAGACCATATGATCGATAGTTCAGAAGATTGATCTTCTGAAATTGTAAAAAAAAAAAGACATTAATGCAGGGGGACAAGCCCCCCTGCACCCCCCATGTGAGAGGCTGTACCCCCATACCCCCCTACTTAATTATACCAACTCTGAGATCGCGCTACACTGACAATACAGTGCTGAATGTGAAATTGTCCTATTCTCTGCTGTAGCGTGATCTCGGAGTTGGTATATTTAAGTAGGGAGGTGTGGGGGTTTAGGGGGGCTTCTGAAATATCGATCATATGGTCTCGACCATATGCTCTTCGATATTTCAGTCATTCGATCTTCTGAAGTGTATACATATATGTATGTGTGTGTGTGTGTGTGTGTGTGTGTGTGTGTGTGTGTGTGTGTGTGTGTGTGTGTGTGTATATATATATATATATATATATATATATATATATGGATTCACTTCATAACACTGAAACTTCAAAATACTGAAAATGACAAAACTTCATAATACTGAAGACCAAAATACTGAAAGCTCAAGATACTGAATACTCAAAACACTGAAACTCAAAATACTGAAAGCACATATTAGGCATAAACTCAGCTTAAACAACATAAATCATAGCAATTTCTACCAAATATATGCAGGAAAGCCCCTGCACCCCCACCCTGCTAATTATATATCTACTCCAAGATTGCACTTAACTACACTATGTGCAATCTTGGAGTTGATATATTTAATTAGGGGTGGTAGGGGGCCTTGCCCCGCATATATTTGGTAGAAATTGTAATGATTTATGTTGTTTAAACTGAGTTTACGCATAATATGTGTTTTCAGTATTTTGAGTTTCAGTATTTTGAGTTTTCAAGATTTTGAAGTTTCAATTTTGGTTTCAGTATTTTGAGTTTCAGTATTTTGATATTTCAATGTTATGAAGTGAATCCATATATATATATATATATATATATATATATATATATATATATATATATATATAGGTTCATAGGTCCATAGGTTCATAGGTTTATACTAGGCTATCTGCGCCAAGGCATTTATAAGCCTAGCCCGAATTTTTGTGGCTTACGCCACCCCTTATATGAAAAAATACTGTGCCCATTAGTTTGTTGTGCCTCTGTCCAGCAGTGACAGAGAGATGATTCCCGGGGTAAACCTACGATCTCCCATCCACAGGTCAAGATTTCTCTTGAACAGAGCCAGCGAGGTGCTCTGCCTCACATGGACCGGGACTCTATTCCACAGCATAGGGAGTCTCTGAGTGATAAATATATCCCTCCAGCACGTCCTATTTATATCCGTGCTAAGGTTTAAGTCACTTGCTCTAGTGGTTTTGGTGGATTTGGATTTTTTGAGGTGGAGCATGTCCATTAATTCTGGGTTGGACATGGCCTTGTATGTCAGGCACATGTCACCTCTGAGCAGACGGTATGCGACTGAATAGAGCTGGAGTTTCTTCAATCTGGCAGCATATGACAGATTTTGGAGTCCCTTTATCCTTTTGGTGAGAAACTTTTGGGGTCTCTCCAATTGCTGCAGATGTCGGGCGAGATACATCCCGAATGGGGCATTGTACTCGATCATTGGTCTGATGAGTGAAGAGTACAGGGGAACAATGACCTCACTAGATCTGGATGTGAATCCCTTCATGATCAGGTGGGCAATGTAGAAGGTCTTTCTAACCACTTTAGCAATGTGAGTGTCAAAAGAAAGGCCACTGTCAACCTGGGTCCCCAGGTCCCTGATAACCTCTTCTGTGCTTAGTGGATTGCCACCTATATGGTAGCTTGGGGTTACCTTGTTTTTCCCAAAGGGTATGACTATACATTTTTTGGCGTTTAACTTCAGGCCATGGCTCCGGCACCAGCTATCTGTTTCCGTGAGTCCCTTCTGAAGGATATCCGTGTCCGATGCACTTTCCACTATGGCGCCCAGTTTGCAGTCGTCTGCAAACTTTGTCAGCCAAAGTCCTCCCATGTTGGCCTGTACTTCTGAGAAGTAGATGCCGAACAATAGTGGGCCAAGGACCGAGCCCTGTGGGACACCACTTGTGACCGGCGTGGAGTCTGACATAGCGCCAGCAACTCTAACCCTGTGGGTTCTGTCCTTAAGCCAGTTTGCAACCCATCTTGTGACATATGGGTTTACATTTAAGCTGGTAAGTTTTTCTACAATACCCGAGTGGGGTATTGTGTCGAAAGCCTTTGCAAGGTCAAGGTAGGCTGTATGGACTGCCTTTCCCTCATCAATGGCCTTGGTGACTGTTTCGAAGAAGTCGACCAAGTTCAAAAGGCATGATCTTCCCTTGACGAAGCCAAACTGGGTCGGGTCCAATGTCTGCAAGTCCCCTATATCTTTGTTTATGAGCTCCATTTTGATCCTCTCCATAGCTTTGCAGACTAGACTTGTTAAGCTTATGGGGCAGTAATTACCAGGGTCCGTAGAGGCACCGCCTTTGTGGAGTGGGACCACAGTTGCCATATGCCACTCCTTGGGCACGTATCCTGTGGTAAGGCTGAGATTAAACAGCTGCCTTATGTGCGGGTTTAATTCCTCATTTAGCTCGTGTAGCACAAAGCCGGGGAAACCATGCGGTCCCATTGATGCTGTGTTTTTAGCTTTAGAGAGAGCAGCTTTCACCTGCGCATTTGAGATGTCTGGGAGGCTACACTCCACTGGGATAGTTATCTCTCCTTTAGGGGGGGAGAGGGGGGGTGAAGTTTGCACTGAACCTGTCTGCCAGTATGTTGGCAATGTCTGTGGGTTCAGTGATTTTTGTATCATTTTGGACTAATTCTGAGCATATCTGGGAGTTTCCACCCAGGTTCCTAACATAGCTGAAAAAGGCCTTATGAGTGTCCTTTGAATCCATGGCAATTTTTCTCTCAAAATTGGCCTTAGTTTATTTTATGAGTGCTCGTATTTTTTTACTAATAATGATCAGGGGTGACTTCCCTTTTATGGATTTTGTTCTATCATATAATAGCTTTCTCCCCTTATTGTAAAGTTTGTTAATGGTTGGGGTCCACCAGACTGGACGTTTGCCCTTTGTGGAAAGAGTCTTGGTTTTATTTGGGATTGCCTGATCCATGCAGTCCTGGAGGTGTTCATAGAAGGCATTTGTAAGGGCTTCCGCAGCTTGGGTTGTGGTTTCCACTGTCTCAGGGGCCTTGAAGGATACCACACCAGTCTTGAGTAGTGTGAAGTTTGCTTTAGAGAAGTTCTTCACTGTGGGCTTTTTTGTTTGGGGTGGGGGCGGGATGTGGATTTCCAGTGAGATTAGTTTATGATCAGATCTCACCAATGAGGGATATACTTCCGGTGTGGAGCATTTTGTCCCCATGTTTGTGATAATGACATCTAGTATATTTTCTCCTCTCATGGGAACAGTGACTAGCTGTTCCATGGCATTTGAATTTATGAACTCCAGGAACCATTGGGCTAGAAAGTTAGGGCTTGAGTAATGTTCCCAGTCTATATTCGGGTAGTTGAAGTCACCCAATATGATGGTGTTTGGAGATACATTTATACCCTCCAGTGTCTTCAGGAAGGCTGTGTGGGGTTCCTGAGTTTGAGAGGGTGGCCTGTAGCATGCTACAATTTGTAGAGCAGTTTTGCCTATGGTTAGTTGCACCTGGATGGTTTTCGAAGCTTCGTGCGTTGCCACCAACCTGGAGGTGTGGGTATCCTTTATGAATATGGATACACCCCCTCCTTTTGTGGTGTGGTCCGGGTTTTGGGGCGCGCATGATATGAGGTAAAACCTAATAGTGCCAGGGTGCTGTCAGGAGCCTTGAACCAGGTTTCAGTTACAGCACAGACATCGATGTTCTCCATACTGAGAAGGGCCTCGAGTGCGTGCATTTTGAGATTTAGACTTCTGGCATTGAGCAGCATTACCCTCAGTTTCTTTCCATTTTTGTTTTCTAGGGTGGTAGGTTTAGAATTTGAGCCTTGCCTAAAAAAGGCACTATGGGGGTGGCAAGAGCCTTAGCCAATATCCGGAATCCCAGGGGTGACAGGTGCAAGCCATCCCTTGCGAAGCAGCGTGGCTTGTCAAGCATGTCATCCCAGGCAGACAGACACTGGATCCCATTTGAATGACACCAGACATTAAGCCAATTGTTAAAGCTGATCATCTTGTCTCTATATTGTGGCATCATTCTTGGTGAAGGAGGGATACTGCTCAGGGTTAGGGTCATACCTGCCTGGGCTACATAATCAGAGAGCTCCTCTATGTCTCTTTTCATGTAGTCCAGGGAGGTACGTCTTTGGTCGTTCACACCAGCATGGACAATGACTGTGTCATATTTGTACTTGCCGTGGAGTGACCCAAGTGCTTGTGTTATGTGGCGGATTCTAGCGCCCGATAGGCAGCTTACTGTGACCCTCTCCTTGTTCAACCTGGTGAGTGGAACGTCAGTGTGTCTGACTATGGAGTCACCTATGACAAGTATGTTTGGTGTTGTATTTGGCCTTAAGGGCTGTGACTGCTTTGCACACTGCTTTTGTGGTTTATGTGTTGCTTGTGAGGTGTCTTGAGGTAGCAGTTGTTTGGGTGTCTGCTTTGGAGGCCTCTGCTGTTTAGGTAAAGTTTTACTCAGAGCCTCCGAGTATGTCTTTGTGTGTTTATGTGTTTGATTCAGTGGTGTGGTAGCATTATGTGAGGCTGGTTTTGTGGTGTGTGTAGTTGCCTTCTCCTCCTGTCTGGTCTTGCCAGTCCTGAGTTGAGAGAGCTCAGCCTCCAGTTTGGCTAAATAGCTGCATCTCTCACAAGTATTTGTGTTATGTGGGAAGAGGAGAGGGTTGTCTGTGTACATGAGGCAGTTATAACATTGCCTCAAGATTCCCAGATTCACCAGCTGGACCGGAGAGGAGATTGACAACTGACCTTTGGACATGCTAGAATAATATTGGGAATTCCTTAATAATTGAAAACAAGGGCCAGTGGGGAGTGAGGGTGTAGTGCTTTTAATTTTTAGTGCTGACTTATATAATTGCTTTAGTGAGCAAGTGCCAGGTAACTTGAGTGCAATGTGTTACAAGTAACTAAATGCAAAAACGACAAACAGTAACTTTCTTTCAAGTGAAACAAGGAAATAAGTACAGTAAGCAATGCAGATATCACTATTGATCCACAGAAGCACTGAGAAGCCACGTATTAGGTGGAATTAGCTTCCAGGGAAATAACAAGCAAACAAACAACAAGCATATAAACAAAGCTCGATTCAGCAGGCCTGGATCTAGTCTATGCTAGAGCAAACAAGGTGTACCAATTTCAGTAAGATACAGTTCAAATATTCAGGCACTATAAACCTTTAACCAGAAATTCCCAGCTCAGAAGGGCAGAGTCCAGCCTCTTCTCCCACAAGAGTGCAGACCACGAACCTTCTTAATGTAAAATAACTGGCCTGAAGCCCAAGTGCCTAAACCAGAACTAATACACTTGGACACTGGGCTCTCAATCAGCAGTTCCCAACTTAGAAGGATGAAAGCTACCTGTCCTGCCACCACAGTGCTTGCCACAAACCTTCCTAATGTAAAACAACTGGTCTGAAGCCCAAGTGCTTAATCCAAAAGACTTAGAATGATAGCTACACTTTAATCAAGTTACAACCAAGCTGTAATAAATACAATTGAATACTTTAGAGAATGTCTGGATTAGTGCTCAAGTTACACAAACAATGCTAGATCCAGCAGGCCCGAATCCAGTCTATGCCACAGCAAACAAGGCGCACCAACTTCAGTAAGAAGTAGTTCAGATATGCATGCACTATAAGCCTTTAACCAGAAATTCCCAGCTCAGAAGGGCAGAGTCCAGCCTCTCCTCCCACAAGAGTGCAGACCACGAACCCTCTTAATGTAAAATAACTGGCCTGAAAGCCCAAGTGCTTAAACCAGAATTAATACACTTTTAGAATAACAGACACTGAGCCCTCAATCAGCAGTTCCTAACCTAGAAGGATGTAAGCTACCTGTTCTGTCACAACAGTGCAGACCACAAACCCTCTCAGTGCAAAACAACTGGTCCGAAGCCCAAGTGTTTAAACCAAAAGGCTTAGAATGAGTTACACCAAGCAGTAATAAATACAATTGAGTATTTTTAAGATGATGCAAAAGTAAAATGAAGTAGGTAGAAACACAAGTACAGTAAAAGCAGATGAAAATTCTTTTTTTTTTTTTTTTTTTTTATCTGAACAAGTGCTGAGATCAAAGAAACAGATTTGAGAGCTGAAACTAGAAAACTGGCTAGTTATAAGAAAAAAAAACAAGCTAGAAGGCTTCCCTCAAACACAGAAGGGCTTGGGGGCTCAGAAGCCTACAAATAGTCTATACCACTTAACAGGAAAGGCAGGAAATGAGCTTAATTTTTTTTTGTCTGTTTCCCAGATGCTCTCTTTGTACACAGTAGGAGTGCCTGAAATCAGAATATGATCTCACTGCACTCAGTTGAATGAGCAAATGAGATGAGCCTAGAGGCAGGCTGAGGGGTGGGCAGTTTCAAGGCCACTAAGATTAACACCAAAACAAAACCAGGGAGGGTGGGTGGCAATAACTGAAGAGCAGAAAAACTGCCAGTTTAGTTAAAATTCCTTCAACACAGTTTAAATCAAATTAAATACCGTATATATATATATATATATATATATATTTTTTTTTAAAGTGCAGATAAAGGTACTTAAATTCTCTTATAGGTCCAGTTGAATATAACCAAGTTGTTAGCCGGCCAAAGCTGAGGTTTTTAAGCATAAAATACTTCACAATGCACCACTTAACTAGGCAAGGACAGGAAAGCAAAGAATGTGGCTACCGCCACACCTGTAATTACTAGCAAATAACAAAATTCAGCAAACACTAGCTTCTGTTCAAGTTACTAAAGAGCAGAAGAGCAGAAAAACTGCCAGTTCAGTTAAAATTCCTTCAACACAGTTTAAATCAAATTAAATACCGTATATATATATATTTTTTTTTTTTTAAAGTGCAGATAAAGGTACTTAAATTCTCTTATACGTCCAGTTGAATATAACCAAGTTGTTAGCCGGCCAAAGCTGAGGTTTTTAAGCAGAAAATACTTCACAATGCACCACTTAACTAGGCAAGGACAGGAAATCAAAGAATGTGGCTACCCCCACACCAGTAATTACTAGCAAATAACAAAATTCAGCAAACACTAGCTTCTGTTCAAGTTACTAAAGAGCAGAAGAGCAGAAAAACTGCCAGTTCAGTTAAAATTCCTTCAACACAGTTTAAATCAAATTAAATACCGTATATTTTTTTTTTTTTTTTTTTAAGTGCAGATAAAGGTACTTAAATTCTCTTATACGTCCAGTTGAATATAACCAAGTTGTTAGCCAGCCAAAGCTGAGGTTTTTATATATGAGTCTACTTTGAATGATCAAAATTACAAAACTTCAAATCTCATATGGCCAGGACCATATGCTCGAAGTTTTGTAACTTTGAACATTCAAAAAAAAAAAGAAATTAAAACACATTTATGCTGGATGGAAAGCCTCCCTGCACCCTCCACACCCCCTGCTATTAATATATACCAACTCCGAGATTGCACTATAATGAAAAAAAAGGGAATATTCCCATTCCGCATTGTATGGAGATCTCCGTTTAAGTGTTTGGAGTTTTAAAACTTTGATCATATGGTTTCAACCATATAAAATTCGAAGTTCTGAAACTTCGATCACTTAACTGGAACCCGTATGTGTGTATATATGTCTTCTTTATTACTTATTTCAGAGCCTTCCCAATTTATGACTTATTTATTACTTATTTCAGGGCCTTCCCAGTTTATGACTTCTTTATTACTTCTTTCAGGGCCTTCCCAATGTATGACTTCTTTATTAATTATTTCAGGGCCTTCCCAGTTTTTGACTTCTTTATTACTTATTTCAGGGCCTTCCCAGTTTATGACTTCTTTATTACTTATTTCAGGGCCTTCCCAATTTATGACTTCTTTATTACTTATTTCAGGGCCTTCCCAGTTTATGACTTCTTTATTACTTATTTCAGGGCCTTCCCAGTTTATGACTTCTTTATTACTTATTTCAGGGCCTTCCCAGTTTATGACTTCTTTATTACTTATTTCAGGGCCTTCCCAGTTTATGACTTCTTTATTACTTATTTCAGGGCCTTCCCAATTTATGACAACTTTATTACTTATTTCAGGGCCTTCCCAGTTTATGACTTCTTTATTACTTATTTCAGGGCCTTCCCAATTTATGACTTCTTTATTACTTATTTCAGGGCCTTCCCAATTTATGACAACTTTATTACTTATTTCAGGGCCTTCCCAATTTATGACAACTTTATTACTTATTTCAGGGCCTTCCCAGTTTATGACTTCTTTATTACTTATTTCAGGGCCTTCCCAGTTTATGACTTCTTTATTACTTATTTCAGGGCCTTCCAGGTTTATGACTTCTTTATTACTTATTTCAGGGCCTTCCCAATTTATGACAACTTTATTACTTATTTCAGGGCCTTCCCAGTTTATGACTTCTTTATTACTTATTTCAGGGCCTTCCCAATTTATGACTTCTTTATTACTTATTTCAGGGCCTTCCCAATTTATGACAACTTTATTACGTATTTTAGGGCCTTCCCAGTTTATGACTTCTTTATTACTTATTTCAGGGCCTTCCCAGTTTATGACTTCTTTATTACTTATTTCAGGGCAGTCTTCTATGTCCTCTTCATTATTTTTCCCTCATCATTTTTCTTCTGTTTCTATTACCTCTAAAATGTCTTCACTTTGGTCATTTTCTTCTCAGTCTTTTTCCTTACTCTTATTTTCATTTTTACAATCCATCCTTAAATGTCCAATTTTGTTTTATTTATAACATTTGAATTCATATTTCTTGCATCACGTCCCATTATCCCACAAATATAACATTTCCTTTTATCACAGTTACTTATCAAATGTCCTTCTTTACAAAAAAATATTTTGGGTTGTCCCCAGTATTTGGCAACACTACTATTCCCCCTCCACACTAATCATGCTTGGTATATGTACATTTTTTCTCTTTCTTTTTCTAACATGGTATTGCAATCCCATCCTTCAGTCCATAAACCCCTTTTATCATAAACATTTGCAATGTCTAGTCGTTCTTTACAGCAAGTTTTCAAATGTCCTTTCAAATCTCTCTTTCTACCTCTGTTCAAAATTGTACATGAATTTTCTTTTTCCTTTCCCCTGTTAAATGCTTTTATCACATAAAGACTCCCTGGATTACACTCTTTCCTTTTCTTCATATTTTTGAAGAATATTTTCCATTGAAAAAAGTCTCAAATATAATGTCATAAAATGTCTCTGTTAATAAGAATAAATGCTCTTTCTTTGTGTGCTTTTACTTCCAAAGTAGCTATTACATTGTCCCACACTTCATACCTGTCAATTTATTAATCTTCTTTATAGGTTCATAGGTTCATAGGTAGGTACTAGGCTATTGGCCCTAGGGCCTATACAAGCCTAGCCAAAAATGTACCCTGGCTTTCGCCACCCAAGAAAATTATTTTCCTGTGCCCCTGTCAAGCAGAACCACAGAAGTGATCCCCGGGGTGAATTTCCTATTACCCATCCAATTATCAAGATTTTTCTTGAAGAGTGCTAATGAGGAGCTCTGTTTGACATAGATAGGTAGTCTGTTCCAGAGTATGGGAAGTCTCTGGGACAGGAATCTATCCCTCCAGCATGTTCTGTTTATTGTGGTGACAAGGTTTAAGTCCCTAGAGCATGTAGCTTGGAGGGATTGGGATTTCTTTAAGTGGAGCATGTCCAACAGCTCTGGGTTTGACATAGCTTTATATGTTAGGCAGAGATCGCCTCTGAGTAGGCGATATGCGACGGAGTAAAGCTGGAGTTTTTTGAGACGGTCTGCATAAGGCATCTGTTTGAGGCCAGTAATCCTCTTTGTGAGGTATGTTTTTGGCCTTTCCAGTTGTTGTAGATGTCTTGTGAGGTACATACCAAAAGGGGCGTTGTACTCTATAATGGGTCTAATGAGTGATGAGTAGAGGGGAACAATGACCTCTTTTTTTCTGGATGAGAAACCTTTTGTGATGAGGTGTGCCACGTAAAAGGATTTCCTGTCCACTTTGGCGATGTGATTATCAAAGGAGAGACTACTGTCCACCTGTGTCCCAAGGTATCTTATCACACTTTCGGTGTTAAGTAGATTACCGCCTATGTGGTAGTTCATGGGTACAGAGTTTTTATCAAAGGGGATGACAATGCACTTTCTGGCATTGAGCTTGAGACCATGTCTTTGACACCAGGCATCTGTCTCAGTGAGACCCTTTTGTAGGATGTCCACATCGTTAGGAGTTTCAATTATGGCTCCTAGTTTGCAGTCATCTGTGAATTTAGTTAGCCAAAGACCTTCTGTGTTAGCCTGTACTTCAGAGAAGTAGATACCAAACTACTTTGAATCCTTATCATGTACTTCCATTTTTTTTATTTTCTTCTGTCTATTTCTTTTCTGCTACTCCCCTTTTGCCTTCTTTTACTTGCTTTTATTTTCTGTGCAAATTGTCTCTCATCCTCCTTTTGTATTTTTCCATAATGTCCCCCCAGGAAATGTCTCTTTCATTTTCTGGCTTACACTGGATCACTATTTCTTTAAACAAAGCATTCCACAGCCCTCCTGACTGAAGGGTTGTAATTACACATTCATCAGTGGCCTAATCATCTCTATCAAGCAGATTTGTTGGAAACATCTCCTCAGAATCCTGCATGCGTTCTCTATTCTTAATATCGTATTTCTTCTCCATTATCTTCTTCTCTCTTCACCTCCCACGCTGTTTCTCCAGGCCTGGAACAGGAAGTGCTCAGGCAACATGGGTCATCCTTGCAACAGCTACGAGAAGGGTAAGTTCCCTGATGGCCTGGACAAATTTCCACTAGTAGTATACTAGTATAAATACTTATGGCACTAGTCTGGTCAACAAAAGGTGAATAAATAAATAAAATAAATACTAGGCTTGAGTAAATACCTCAGCATATACTCTGTTAATTAAAATGTTTGTGTGGCTTAAATTTAAAGTGCAATGTTTTTATTTTCATGAAATGGTAGATGATACTTTACTTTATTCTCATGATGTGGGGGGTCATCATTGATGATGAACTCAAATTTGATTTGCATGTCTCTAATAACACTAAGAAAACTCACCAAAAACTCAGACTCCTGTATTGAAACAAAAAAATTTCTCAACTCCAAATCCAAAAGCTTCCCATCCCATGCATATCTCCTTCCTAGCTTTCTCTATGGCTTCCAAATCCTCACCGACCTGTATACCTCCCTCCTTACAAAAGTCGAATCTGCTTATAATAAAATAGCTAAATTTGCCTCAGGTCACTCCTACCACTCTCACCACTGTCTTGCCCTTTATAACTTAAACTGGTTAGAACTTACTTATCAATTACTCTTTTGACAACTCCAGGTCATACATACCGTACTGTACCAACCTTCCTCTTGCCCTGACATTGCCTCTCTTGTCTCCCTCTATACCCCTCCTAGGTCTCTTCATAGCTCTGAACAAAACCTCCTCCAAATCTACAAACCCAAAAGGAAAATAGGGTAAAAACTCTATAGCTACATCCCAGCCCTTGCCTGGAACAAACTTCCAGTAGGAATAAGGAATATTAACTACCCACAAAATTTCAAGGCTGCTATAAAAAACATTCTAAAGAGTTCTTGGATATGTCACTGCAATCATCCCTCCAATAGCCTCCCTAGCCTCACACCCTACTCTTGCACCCCTCTCAGTAATGCACCCTTTCTGCATGTATCTTACTTCTCAAATTCTCTCTTCCACCCACACTCCCCTGATTCTCTAATTCTCTCTACCACCCTCATAGGTAGGTACGAGACTATCAGCCCAAGGACCTAAGTAAGCCTAGCCAACAAGGTTCCCTGGCTTAAACCACCCAAGAAAGTTATTTTCCTGTGCCCCTGTTGAGAAGAGCCACAGACATGATCCCCGGGGTGTATTTCCTATTTCCCATCCATTCAAGATTTTTCTTGTAGAGTTGTAATGAGGAACTTTGCTTGACATAGATGGATAGCTTGTTCCAGAGTATGGGAAGTCTCTGGGACTGGAATCTATCACTCCAGTATGTCCTGTTTATTGTGGTGACAAGGTTTAGGTCCCTAGAGTGTGTAGCTCAGAGGGATTTGGATTTCTTTTGGTGTAGCATGTCCAACAGCTCTGGGTTTAACATACTTTATATGTTAGGCAGAGATTTCCTCAGAGTAGGCGATATGCTACAGAGTAAAGCTGGAGTTTTTTTGAGACGGTCAGTGTAGGGGATCTGTTTGAGGCCAGTAATCCTCTTTGTGAGGTGCTTCTGTGGTATTTCCAGCTGCTGCAGATGTATTGTGAGGTACATTCCAAAAGGGGCGTTGTACTCTATAATGTGTCTAATGACTGCCGAGTAGAGGGGAACAATGGCCTTTTTTTCCTGGATGAGAATCCTTTTGTGATGAGGTGTGCCACGTAGAAGGATTTCCTGACTACTGTGGTGATGTGATTATCAAAGGAAAGACTACTGTCCACCTGGGTCCCAAGGTCTCTTATCACACATTTGGCGTTAAGTAGACTGCTGCTTATGTGGTAGTTCATGGGTACAGAGTTTTTACCAAAGAGGATGACAATGCACTTTTTGACATTGAGCTTCAGGCCATGCCTCTGACACCAGGCATCTGTCCCAGTGAGTCCCTTCTATAGGATGTCCACATCATTTGGGGACTCAACTATGGCTCCTAGCTTGCAGTCATCTGCAAACTTCATTAGCCAGAGACCTTCTGTGTTAACCTGTACTTCAGAGAAGTAGATACCAAACAGGAGAGGTCCCAGGACTGAACCCTGTGGTACTCCACTTGTCACTAGTTTGAAGTCAGATTTGGAGTCTGCAACTTTTACAGTGTGGGTTATCTCAGTGAGCCAGTTGGTAACTCATCTTGTGACATAGGGCTTTATACCTAGTTTAGTGAGTTTACCTATAATTCCAGGATTAGGGGATGGTGTCAAAAGCCTTGGTAAGGTCAAGATAGGCTGTGTGAATCACCTTAACCTCATCTACAGCTTTGGTGACTGCCTCAAAGAAGTCAATCAGGTTCAGGAGGCATGATCTGCCTTTCACAAACCCGAACTGGGTGGGTTCCAGAGTTTGGAGGTTACCAATGTCTTTGTTTATGAGTTCCATGATGTAAGTCAGTAATGAAGGAGAGGGGAGTAGGTGTACAGCCAGTGAGAAAGTGTTCATGGCCTTACAGACCAGGCTCGTTAGGCTAATAGTGCACCCCCTTGCTTCCTCTCTTGCTTTCTCACTGGCTGTACACCTACTCCCCTCTCCTTCATTACTGACTTACATCTTTCTCACTGGCTGTACACGCACTCGCCTCTCCTTCATTACTGACTTACATCTACATCTTTCTCACTGGCTGTACACCTACTCCCCTCTCCTTCATTACTGACTTACATCTTTCTCACTGGCTGTACACCTACTCCCCTCTCCTTCATTACTGACTTACATCTTTCTCACTGGCTGTACACCTACTCCCCTCTCCTTCATTACTGACTTACATCTTTCTCACTGGCTGTACACCTACTCCCCTCTCCTTCATTACTGACTTACATCTTTCTCACTGGCTGTACACCTACTCCCCTCTCCTTCATTACTGACTTACATCTTTCTCACTGGCTGTACACCTACTCCCCTCTCCTTCATTACTGACTTACATCTTTCTCACTGGCTGTACACCTACTCCCTCTCCTTCATTACTGACTTACATCTTTCTCACTGGCTGTACACCTACTCCCCTCTCCTTCATTACTGACTTACATCTTTCTCACTGGCTGTACACCTACTCCCTCTCCTTCATTACTGACTTACATCTTTCTCACTGGATGTACACCTACTCCCCTCTCCTTCATTACTGACTTGCATCTTTCTCACTGGCTGTACACCTACTCCCCTCTCCTTCATTACTGACTTACATCTTTCTCACTGGCTGTACACCTACTCCCCTCTCCTTCATTACTGACTTACATCTTTCTCACTGGCTGTACACCTACTCCCTTCTCCTTCATTACTGACTTACATCTTTCTCACTGGCTGTACACCTACTCCCCTCTCCTTCATTACTGACTTACATCTTTCTCACTGGCTGTACACCTACTCCCCTCTCCTTCATTACTGACTTACATCTTTCTCACTGGCTGTACACCTACTCCCCTCTCCTTCATTACTGACTTACATCTTTCTCACTGGCTGTACACCTACTCCCCTCTCCTTCATTACTGACTTACATCTTTCTCACTGGCTGTACACCTACTCCCCTCTCCTTCATTACTGACTTACATCTTTCTCACTGGCTGTACACCTACTCCCCTCTCCTTCATTACTGACTTACATCTTTCTCACTGGCTGTACACCTACTCCCCTCTCCTTCATTACTGACTTACATCTTTCTCACTGGCTGTACACCTACTCCTCTCTCCTTCATTACTGACTTACATCTTTCTCACTGGCTGTACACCTACTCCCCTCTCCTTCATTACTGACTTACATCTTTCTCACTGGCTGTACACCTACTCCCTCTCCTTCATTACTGACTTACATCTTTCTCACTGGCTGTACACCTACTCCCCTCTCCTTCATTACTGACTTACATCTTTCTCACTGGCTGTACACCTACTCCCCTCCTTCATTACTGACTTACATCTTTCACACTGGCTGTACACCTACTCCCTCTCCTTCATTACTGACTTACATCTTTCTCACTGGCTGTACACCTACTCCCCTCTCCTTCATTACTGACTTACATCTTTCTCACTGGCTGTACACCTACTCCCCTCTCCTTCATTACTGACTTACATCTTTCTCACTGGCTGTACACCTACTCCCTCTCCTTCATTACTGACTTACATCTTTCTCACTGGCTGTACACCTACTCCCTCTCCTTCATTACTGACTTACATCTTTCTCACTGGCTGTACACCTACTCCCTCTCCTTCATTACTGACTTACATCTTTCTCACTGGCTGTACACCTACTCCCTCTCCTTCATTACTGACTTACATCTTTCTCACTGGCTGTACACCTACTCCCTCTCCTTCATTACTGACTTACATCTTTCTCACTGGCTGTACACCTACTCCCTCTCCTTCATTACTGACTTACATCTTTCTCACTGGCTGTACACCTACTCCCCTCTCCTTCATTACTGACTTACATCTTTCTCACTGGCTGTACACCTACTCCCTCTCCTTCATTACTGACTTACATCTTTCTCACTGGCTGTACACCTACTCCCTCTCCTTCATTACTGACTTACATCTTTCTCACTGGCTGTACACCTACTCCCCTCTCCTTCATTACTGACTTACATCTTTCTCACTGGCTGTACACCTACTCCCTCTCCTTCATTACTGACTTACATCTTTCTCACTGGCTGTACACCTACTCCCCTCTCCTTCATTACTGACTTACATCTTTCTCACTGGCTGTACACCTACTCCCCTCTCCTTCATTACTGACTTACATCTTTCTCACTGGCTGTACACCTACTCCCTCTCCTTCATTACTGACTTACATCTTTCTCACTGGCTGTACACCTACTCCCCTCTCCTTCATTACTGACTTACATCTTTCTCACTGGCTGTACACCTACTCCCTCTCCTTCATTACTGACTTACATCTTTCTCACTGGCTGTACACCTACTCCCCTCTCCTTCATTACTGACTTACATCTTTCTCACTGGCTGTACACCTACTCCCCTCTCCTTCATTACTGACTTACATCTTTCTCACTGGCTGTACACCTACTCCCCTCTCCTTCATTACTGACTTACATCTTTCTCACTGGCTGTACACCTACTCCCCTCTCCTTCATTACTGACTTACATCTTTCTCACTGGCTGTACACCTACTCCCCTCTCCTTCATTACTGACTTACATCTTTCTCACTGGCTGTACACCTACTCCCCTCTCCTTCATTACTGACTTACATCTTTCTCACTGGCTGTACACCTACTCCCTCTCCTTCATTACTGACTTACATCTTTCTCACTGGCTGTACACCTACTCCCCTCTCCTTCATTACTGACTTACATCTTTCTCACTGGCTGTACACCTACTCCCCTCTCCTTCATTACTGACTTACATCTTTCTCACTGGCTGTACACCTACTCCGCTCTCCTTCATTACTGACTTACATCTTTCTCACTGGCTGTACACCTACTCCCCTCTCCTTCATTACTGACTTACATCTTTCTCACTGGCTGTACACCTACTCCCCTCTCCTTCATTACTGACTTACATCTTTCTCACTGGCTGTACACCTACTCCCCTCTCCTTCATTACTGACTTACATCTTTCTCACTGGCTGTACACCTACTCCCTCTCCTTCATTACTGACTTACATCTTTCTCACTGGCTGTACACCTACTCCCGTCTCCTTCATTACTGACTTACATCTTTCTCACTGGCTGTACACCTACTCCCCTCTCCTTCATTACTGACTTACATCTTTCTCACTGGCTGTACACCTACTCCCTCTCCTTCATTACTGACTTACATCTTTCTCACTGGCTGTACACCTACTCCCTCTCCTTCATTACTGACTTACATCTTTCTCACTGGCTGTACACCTACTCCCTCTCGTTCATTACTGACTTACATCTTTCTCACTGGCTGTACACCTACTCCCCTCTCCTTCATTACTGACTTACATCTTTCTCACTGGCTGTACACCTACTCTACTCTCCTTCATTTCTGACTTACATCTTTCTCACTGGCTGTACACCTAGTCCCGTCTCCTTCATTACTGACTTACATCTTTCTCACTGGCTGTACACCTAGTCCCCTCTCCTTCATTACTGACTTACATCTTTCTCACTGGCTGTACACCTACTCCCCTCTCCTTCATTACTGACTTACATCTTTCTCACTGGCTGTACACCTACTCCCTCTCCTTCATTACTGACTTACATCTTTCTCACTGGCTGTACACCTACTCCTCTCTCCTTCATTACTGACTTACATCTTTCTCACTGGCTGTACACCTACTCCCCTCTCCTTCATTACTGACTTACATCTTTCTCACTGGCTGTACACCTACTCCCCTCTCCTTCATTACTGACTTACATCTTTCTCACTGGCTGTACACCTACTCCCTCTCCTTCATTACTGACTTACATCTTTCTCACTGGCTGTACACCTACTCCCCTCTCCTTCATTACTGACTTACATCTTTCTCACTGGCTGTACACCTACTCCCCTCTCCTTCATTACTGACTTACATCTTTCTCACTGGCTGTACACCTCTCCTCCTCTCCTTCATTACTGACTTACATCTTTCTCACTGGCTGTACACCTACTCCCTCTCCTTCATTACTGACTTACATCTTTCTCACTGGCTGTACACCTACTCCCCTCTCCTTCATTACTGACTTACATCTTTCTCACTGGCTGTACACCTACTCCCCTCTCCTTCATTACTGACTTACATCTTTCTCACTGGCTGTACACCTACTCCCTCTCCTTCATTACTGACTTACATCTTTCTCACTGGCTGTACACCTACTCCCTCTCCTTCATTACTGACTTACATCTTTCTCACTGGCTGTACACCTACTCCCCTCTCCTTCATTACTGACTTACATCTTTCTCACTGGCTGTACACCTACTCCTCTCCTTCATTACTGACTTACATCTTTCTCACTGGCTGTACACCTACTCCCTCTCCTTCATTACTGACTTACATCTTTCTCACTGGCTGTACACCTACTCCCCTCTCCTTCATTACTGACTTACATCTTTCTCACTGGCTGTACACCTACTCCCCTCTCCTTCATTACTGACTTACATCTTTCTCACTGGCTGTACACCTACTCCCCTCTCCTTCATTACTGACTTACATCTTTCTCACTAGCTGCACACCTACTCCCCTCTCCTTCATTACTGACTTACATCTTTCTCACTGGCTGTACACCTACTCCCCTCTCCTTCATTACTGACTTACATCTTTTTCTCTCTCCTCAATGAACTTTGACAAAAATAAACTCCATCTCCATTTTGGTGTCTTTATTAGTCCGTCACCCACATTTAATCAACTCAATAAAATACAGGGCCTGCACTGCTAGATGTTTACATAATTCTTGACTGCCTTTTATGCTTAATGTAAATATGTTGTATACCTCACTAGATTACTTAGTGCATCTATGGTTTCCTACATAACTTTAGCTTATAATTCTTTTATTTTTTATGAAACATTGTATTTTATATACCTAAGATTGTATTCAATGTGGAGATTTTCTCCCTGGGTCACCACTGAAAAAGGGCTTCTGCCCAGTCGGACTAACCTGGTCAACAAATGTCAAATAAATAAATAAATACATACATACATACATACATACATACATACATACATACATAAATAAATAACCCTGCCAGTTCATGAAAATAAAAACATAGCACCTTAAGTTTAAGGCAGTCAAACATTTTAATTAAAAAATTACTTTAACAGATTTTGAAAATTAGGTTGCCTAAAATGCCATGAAAAGTCTATTATTAATATTTAGTTGCTTTATTTATTCATTTATTTATGTATTAACATTTGATTACTGGGAAAGACCAGCTGGATAAGAACCCATTTTCAGTGGATGCGCAGGGAGAAAGCTCCAACATATTATAAAACATTTTAAGAACAACAATTCTACAGTCTTCAAAAATAATACAAAAACATATATTGTTTAAATAATCATACTAATTTAGATGTAATATGAAAATGTTGGAGAATAGATACAATTATATGACAATGATTTAATAGTTAGAGAAATTGTAGTCAGTTTAAGGAGAAATTAAATGTAATTTAGTATAATACAAAGAGGAATTGTAATATGAAGTGAGGAGAGAAAATCAGGCTTATGATATATTTAGAGAGAAAACCATGGGAGAGAACCTGATAGAAGTAAGGAAGTGAGTGAAGAAGGGAGCTCAGGAGGTGTAAAGTACGAACTTGTATTTGTCCACATTTAGGGATGTAGTTTATCCTGGTGCTGAGCAGGAACGGAGACACCTGTTGGCTAGGAAGTCTTTTAGAGTGCTTTTGAAGAACTGAAGGGAGGATATTGACTTGATGGATTGAGATAAGGAGGTACAGGCCTTCTTTTATATTTTATTTCATTTACTTATTTTATTTTATTTTACATTTGTTTACTGGGATAGTCCGACTGGACACAGGTCCATTTACTGTGGAGGCCCGGGGAGAAAAGCTCCTTACAAGTAACAATGTAGTTAAAAAAGACCACAGTAAAGAACTTCTCAAAAGCCGACTTCACACTTCTAAAGACTAGTGTGGTCTCCTTTAAGGCCCCCGAGCCGACGGAAAACAGTACTCAAGCCGCTGAATCACTTACAAATGCCTTCTACCAGCACCTGCAGGACTGCATGGATAAGGCAATCCCAAGCAAAACAAAGACTCTTTGTACCAAAGGCAAGCGTCCACTCTGGTGGACCCCAGCCATAAACAAATTCTACAACAAAAGGAGGAAGCTACTACAAGATAGAGCAAAATCCTTAAAAGGTAAGACACCCTTGATCACTATAAGTAAAAAACTAAGAGCTCTCATAAAATCATCCAAAGCAAATTTTGAGAGGAAAATAGCTAAAGACTCAAAAGACAATCATAAGGCCTTCTTTAGCTATGTTAGAAACCTGGGAGGAAACTCCCAGATATGCTCAGAACTAGTTCAAAATGATGTGAAGATTACTGATCCTACAGACATTGCCAACATACTGGCTGACAGGTTCAGTGCAAACTTCTCCCCTCCCCAAAGGAGAGATATCTATACCAAGCGATTGCAGCCCCAAACATCTCCAACGCCCAAGTGAGAACTGCTCTCTCCAAAGCAAAAACACAGCATCCATGGGACCTGATGGTGTCCCCGGCTGTGTGCTCCACGAACTCAATGAGGAATTAAACCCACAGCTAGGACAGCTGTTTAATCATAGTCTTACCTCTGGATCGCACCCAGGAAGTGGCGCACTGCAACTGTGGTCCCACTTCACAAAGGCGGTGCCTCCACCGACCCTGGAAATTACCGGCCCATTAGCTTGACAAGTCTTATCTGCAAAGCCATGGAGAGGATCATAATGGACCTCATAAATAAAGACATAGGGAATTTGCAGACTTTGGATCCATCCCAGTTTGGCTTTGTCAAAGGCAGATCATGCCTTCTAAACTTGGTTGACTTTTTCGAAACAGTCACCAAAGCCATTGATGAGGGAAAGGCAGTCCATATAGCCTACCTCGATCTGGCAAAGGCCTTTGATACAATACCCCACTCGGGTATCATTGAAAAACTCATCAGCTTAAATGTTAACCCATACATCACAAGATGGGTTGCAAACTGGCTGAGTGACAGAACCCACAGGGTCAGAGTTGCTGGCGCCATGTCAGATTCAAAGCCTGTCACAAGTGGTGTACCACAGGGCTCAGTCCTGGGCCCACTCTTGTTTGGCATCTACTTTTCCGAAGTACAAGCAAACACAGGAGGGTTATGGCTGACAAAGTTTGCAGATGACTGCAAACTGGGCGCCATAGTAGAAAACACATCTGACACAGATATCCTTCAAAAGGGTCTCACAGAAACAGATAACTGGTGCCAGAGCCATGGCCTAAAGTTAAATGCCAAAAAATGCATAGTCATACCCTTCGGGAAAAACAAGGTTACCCCTAGCTACCAAATAGGTGGCAATCCACTGAGTACAGAAGAAGTTATCAGGGACCTGGGGACCCAGGTTGATAGTAGTCTGTCATTCGACACCCATGTAGCTAAAGTAGTTAGGAAGACCTTCTACATTGCCCACCTTATCATGAAGGGATTCTCATCTAGATCAAGGGAGGTCATAGTCTCCCTATACTCATCACTCATCAGACCAATGATTGAGTACAATGCCCCATTCGGAATGTATCTGACCCGACACTTGCAGCAGCTGGAGAGGCCACAAAGGTTCCTCACCAAAAGGATAAAGGGTCTCAAACATCTGTCCTATGCTGCCCGACTGAAAGAACTCCAGCTCTATTCATTCGCCAGCTTGCTCAGAGGTGACCTTTGCCTAACATACAAGGCCATGTCAAACCCAGATTTGATGAATATGCTTCACCTCAAAAATCTAGATCCATCAGAGCCACAAGGGCGGAGACTTAAACCTCGACACGGCTATTAATAGGACGTGCTGGAGGGATAGATTCATCACCCAAAGACTCCCTATGCTGTGGAATAAAATCCCGGTATATGTGAGGCAGAGCACCTCGCTGGCCTTGTTCAAGAGAAATCTTGACCAATGGATGGGAGATCGCAGATATACCCCAGGGATTACCTCAGTGTCACTGCTCAACAGAGGCACAGCAAAATAATGGGTATAGTTCCCCATACTAAAGGGGTGGCGTAAGCCACAAAACTATGGGCTAGGCTTGTAAATGCCCTCGGGCAGATAGCCTAGTATGAACCTATGAACCTATGAATACAAGTTACAGATAAAATGTAATAGCCATAAAGCACTTTTAAACAGAAAAAAACAATTCCTAATTAAAATGTATATAGAAAAAGCAATTCATTAATTAAGACACATATAGAAAATAACATTTTGATGTTTGCAGTAGGGATTCCTGAGTTTGTAGCAAAAACAACAGAAATCTGTTAGAGTAGCTAGTCATTTGTTGTTACATGAGGTAGGGGTGTTATGTGATGCATGGGCATAGCCAAGAATTCATTAGGTCAGCTTTGAGAGAGTTTTTAAATAGTGTAGTTGAGGCAGCAGAGGTCAGAGTAGGAGGAAGGTTGTTCTAGTTTCTAGTTTTTTTGTGGGAGAACAGAACTTTCCCTGCAATGTTATTGGCTTTAGAGATACAGAGGAGAGATTGTTCAAAACAGCGGAGAGGCAATTTGACACGTACTCGGTTAGGAGTTGTTTTAAGGATGGGGTTTTGTTAGGATAATTCACAATATTGTAGGCAAGTATTAATTGGTGATAACTGAGTAGCTGAGGAAGTTCTAACCATTTAAGTTCTTGTAATGCCTGACAGTGATGGGTTTTGAAGGTGGAGTTACTAGCAAATCTGGTGATTTTATTGTAACATGACTCAAGTCGTTCAAGGTCCTGTTTTCTTGTGTGGGTAAGGATCGGTGCAGCGTACATAAGAGTGGACAGTAGGTGTGTTTGGGCTAGTGTAATTCATGCCTGATCAGATAATAATTTTCTGTGTCTGTTTAGTGTTCCCATTTTTTGTGGACCTTTTTGATTGTTTGTAATATGTGGACATCAAATATTAGCTTATTGTCAATTTCTACATCAAGGAGTTTGAGGTTGGTGGGGGAGATGTTAGTGTTATTTTTCAATGTGATTGTAAAAGGCTGATTGTGTGGATTTAGTTTTGTTGGGAGTGAATATGAGTAATTTGGTCTTGGTATTGAGGATGAGTTGGATCTGAGTAATCCAGCTTTCCACTGAGGTAAAGGATTCCTGGGTAAGTTTTTGTAGGATAGTCAGTGATGGTGCGGAGCAGATCAGGGTTGAGTCATCTGCATATTGTATAATTGTGGCATGTCGGGTGGAGGTATGAAGGTTGTTGGTAAATATGGAGAAGAGTAGAGGGCCCAATATTGAACCTTGTGGGACTCCTACAGTGGTTGGAAGTGGTGGGGATAGTTTGTTTTGCCATTGGACAGATTGTTGTCTATCTGATAGGTAGCTTTTCAACCAGGCTATAGTGGAAGGGGTGAGGGATAGGGGAATCATGGAGTCTAGTAGTATGGTATGTGATACCATGGAGTCTAGTAGTATAGTGTGTGACACCATGGAGTCTAGTAGTATGGTGTGTGACAGCATGGAGTCTAGTAGTATGGTATGTGACACCATGGAGTCTAGTAATATAGTGTGTGACACCATGGAGTCTAGTAGTATGGTGTGTGACAGCATGGAGTCTAGTAGTATGGTATGTGACACCATGGAGT